>NC_133324.1:700498100-700632537 GCF_042186555.1 Aquarana catesbeiana
CAAATTGACATTGTTATACAAGTTGTACACTCACTACTTTGCATTGTAGCAAAGTGTCATTTCTTCAGTGTTATTTATTTTAATATTTACAAAAATGTGAGGAGTGTACTCACTTTTGTGACATACTGTATATATACTAGACTGTATATATATCAAATAAACTGCCTGCAATACATACATATACAATCTCGCAGTGCATTTTGGGCTGTTCCGTGGCACTCGAATTTCCTGCGAACACCCCATATTGTTCGCTGTTCAATGTTCTAGTCAAACTTACGCTCGACTCAAACATCAAGCTCATCCCTATTCCACAGCAAGGGTAGTTGCAGGCAGACATGACTTAGAGTCCTGTCATGACCTTGAGGACTCATTTTCAACCCCCGTTATGTGCCCCAGGCCTAGGGGGGCTAGGCATAAATCTGGCTTTAGCTGGGAGGCAAGGCACAGCTCAGACAGGAGCATCTCCCACCTATGGAACACCCTGGTTGTCTCTTGTATTTTTAGGGCCTGGCTACCAAAGGTATAGCTCAGTCCTAAAGATTACACCACAAGAAGGACTCCTCCAAGTTATCAGTTTATCAGTGGGGGTCCATTGTACCAACGTGGTCACTGTGCATGCAAGCTTCATTTGTCTCAGCAGGAGGGATATTGATATTTTAACCTTGAGAGACAATATTGAGCAATATCATCAGTAGACTGAATTTTCTTAGTGGATGTATTGCTGGCAATTTAGTGGCATGTAAACAGAGTGAGAAATTCGGCTGGTCTTCTCCAAACATAGGTTCTGTTAAAATGGTCTATTAACGCTGCATTGATTTAATCTGCCATGAAACATCTACCTTATTGGGTTCTCTAATTTTGAGAAAGTAACAGTTGTTTCCTATTAGGAGCATGATATCATACAAGGGGCTCCCTGTCTCAGGTAGCAGGGGTTTTCACTTCATCCCCTCCTGCAATATTTTAAGCAAAATCTCCATTGTCTGGTGAAGGTATAGTCACTGTTCTGTTGAATAAATAGAGTAAAATGTATATTATTCATCTTCTCTAGGTGTACAGATACAAAGGCTAAGAGGTTATTTAGGGGAAGGATTAGAATGTGTAAGCGAGGGGGCAGGAGGCGGAGCCTAGCGGAGCAGACATGCATTGTTAGAGCTCCACACCGCTGAGGAGAGAAGAGAAGGACAAAGCGGAGCCTGCAGGCTCAAAAGGTATCCATTTGAACCTTTTTGCCCCAGGGAACAAACTGTGAAAGTTTGGGCAGGAAATACGGTACTGGGAGGAAACCGTGGCAGAAATAAAAATCACCTCACAAAGAGCTCACAGGCACTCACTGCAGCTGAAGCAGCTCCAGTCACCTCACAAGATACAGCATCAGGGCGCTCTCACAGACAGAAAATGTCACAGCAAGACTCTCCATTTGAGTCAGATACAGAACAAATCCTCTCACAAACTTCTCCACAAGCCTCCTCAGTATCCCCAGTAATATTATTACAATTTGAAAAGATGCTTCATAAGGCTTTAAAACAAACCTCAGACCAAATAACAAAAAGCCTAACCAAAGAAATAAGAGAGCTGGGAAACCGCACCGCAGCCTTAGAAATAAAAATGGATGAAATTGAAATTACAACCCAAGAAAATATAACAGAATTGGAACAATTAAAAAAAGAGAATTTAATACTTCAAACTAAGCTCGAAGATTACGAAAATAGAGCCAGACGTTCAAACTTGCGCATAAGGGGAATACCTGAAACTGTGACAGACCTGCAATCTACTATTACTGCTCTATTACAAGAACTAAAGCCAGATATCCCTATTGAACGTTTAGAACTGGACAGAGTACACAGAGCCCTCACAGCCAAAAAGAAAGATGGACCCCCACGTGATATAATCACAAAATTTCATTATTACAGAACGACAGAACAAATACTAATTGCTGCAAGAGAAAAAAAGGAACTTAATTTTCAAGGACACAATTATCAAATTTTTGCTGACCTATCCCAACTTACTATTACTAAAAGACGATCCATGAAACCCCAACTAATGGAACTGCCACGCCACAACATTATGTATCAATGGGGCTTCCCCTTTTCAGTCAGATTTAACTACCAAGGTACAATTTACAGAAGCAGATCAGCAGATGAACTACAACAAACCCTTTTAAAATTAAATCTGACAGAACCCACAAGCAGCAGCACTCCCACACGCAGAAGAATGGTGTCATCTTCACCTTCAGGCAGCACCCAGAAAATTTCAGAACAAAATGGGAATCATCATTCTCACAAAAGAGGCCGTTATGCCACATCATCCATGGACCAAGAAGATTCAATGGACTGACATCCTAATTCCTGATATCTCTTCATTTATTATACTAAGAGATGGTTCTCTATAAAAAACCTATATTTATAACTGAATGTAACTGCATTCTGATAGTCACACACTGTGTGGGATCATGTTACATTCCAGTTATATTTCTTATTACTTCTGATTCATATAGCCTTAGAATATATAAGTGAAATAAGGAAATTCTTGTTCAGTTATATATTATCAGGTAATAACAATAGATTTATTACTTTTTAGGACAAATTTGTTCAATAATCCAGAAGTAATGGAAGCTTTTTCTTTCTTTTCTTAAAACAAATATATTATTACCTAACTAGTTCCTAGAATTATGTTTTTGTTTATTCTAATCTGAAGCAATACAACCTCAATTTTATGAGCTAACATATCTAAACAGTTGCATATGAATAAAATATGTAATTGTTTACTCTAAAAGGGTTAAAATCCCAAAATAATTCAAACTATCTTCATCAATACCAAAATTATTAACAGTACCTTTCTAACTGAATTATTTAGCCTAGGGCAAGACTAACCATATACAACCACCCTGGAATAAATAATTTCAACAAAAACTATATTCTGCACTCCAATTAATGAAACATCATTTTGATGTCTTTTGACATAGCACTTCTCTCCTGTAAGCGGAAGATCCGTGTACCCCCATTAGCCCTCCTCATTCTCCCAACCATATTATGTGGGAGTGTGACGAAGGCACTTATTCTCCTGAGAGAGATATTTATTCTCTTTCACGGGTAAATTGTGATTACTTGCAAAAAATAATTTATACAATGTATCATCTAATCTCGTATGTTTTTTGTTTACTCTTTACTCCAGAATTCACTGGTTTCTTTTCTATCTATTCATCTCTTCAGTCCACACAGGTTGATCTGCGCAGTCAGCTCTGCATAACAAAAAGTAAGTCAAAACTATTTGATCTATTGCCATGGCACCACTGAATATACTTTCCCTGAATGTTCAGGGAATAAATGTCCCTCAAAAAAGGACCAAAGCCTTCCGTACTTTCCATAACAAGAAGGCTCACATAGTATGCCTCCAAGAAACACACTTCACCAAAGATTCTACTCCAAAATATATTTCTCCTTTTTATCAACAAATTTACACGGCTTCTGCCTGTACCAAGCAAAGGGGAACTCTAATTGCATTTCACCGATCCACACCATTCACCTTATCATCAGAAATTAAAGACCCAGAAGGTAGATACCTGATACTCATGGGTTATATAATGGATACAGCAATCACGGTGATTTCCTACTATGCTCCTAACAAACAACCTACACCATTCCTCTCACATATATTACAAGTGATTAATACACACAAAATAGGAACAGTGATAATGTGTGGGGATTCGAACCAGGTCCTCCTCCCATTTCTAGATAAATCACCTTTTACACCATCCAAAATAACCTCTAGATTACCTTTTTCTCAACTTCTTTCCAAATACAATCTGGTAGACTCATGGAGAGAAAGTAACCCAATGAAAAAGAAATTCACTTATTTCTCGCACCCTCATCAAACCTTCACCAGAATAGATCATATTTTTCTAACAATAGGAATGATACCAGAAATTATTGCATCAGATATAATTCCGATTCCATGGTCTGACCATAATGCAGTATACACTACTATAGCCTCAGCCATACCAAAAGCGCATGACCCAACGTGGTAATTACCGGACATAATGCTCAAACACCCACTACATCAGATGGCCATTAAACAAGCTTTAAAGGAATACATATCAATTAATAATACAACAGACATCTCCCCAATAACACTGTGGGAAGCTCATAAGCCTGTCTTGCGTAGTACAATACAAAGACAAATGGCACTATTTAAACGGGAACGCAAAAATCTAGCAAAAAAACTAGAACTCAATTTTAATGCAGCCTACATATCATTCCAAGATAATCCATCTCAGAGTACAAAATCTCATCTGGAAAAATCTAGATTGGAATACGATCTATTTCTCACTGAATCAGTTGATAAATCCCTCAAACGCTCCAAACACAATTTCTACATGAATACAAACAAACCAGGTACATATTTGGCTCGGGCATTAAATCCAACTAACAAATCTTTCAAACCAATACGTTTGAAATTATCAAAAAATGTTTACACTTGTAATCCAGTTAAAATAGTCCATAAATTTCACTCACATCTCACAACTTTATACAAGACAAACAATGAATTTAATCCTACAGAAGCTGAATCCTTCTTCTCAAAAATAACCTTACCTGAGTTATCTCAGAATCAAAAAAGCAGTTTGGATGAGCCTATAACTATAGATGAAGTTGCTAACGCCATAAAAGACCTAAAACTTAACAAAAGACCAGGCCCAGACGGCCTTATACTATAAAACATTCTCAGAAATACTCTCTCCCATTCTCACTGAAACTTTTAACAAACTTCTAGATGGACATTCTTTTCGGCAAGAAACACTAATGGCAATTGTTTGTATGATCCCAAAACCCCTTTCTGATGATACTTCCTGTGTGAATTATCGGCCTATCTCTCTGTTAAACCTTGATATTAAATTATTAGCAAAAATAATAGCAAAACGCCTCAATAGCATTATAGGAAAATTAATACATAGAGATCAAGTAGGCTTCATGCCAAATAGAAAGGCAGGCGATAATATACGCAGGGCAGTATTATTGGCACATATTGCTAAAAAACGGAAAATCCCTTTATGTTTTCTATCTCTCGATATTAAGAGGGCATTTGACACAGTATCCTGGCAATATATGCAATATTCATTACAAAAATGGGGTTTTGGACCCCACTTTTTAACATGGATCAAAGCATTATATAATAAACCCAAAGCCTATATAAAATATGCTGGATACAAATCTGAAGCCTTTAATATCAAAAGAGGTACCCGACAGGGTTGCCCATTATCTCCCTTATTATTTGCCCTTATACTCGAACCCATGGCCCAATACATCAGAACAAACCAAACTATAACTGGCATTGAAGTAGGAGGTATTACACACAAATTATGTATATTTGCAGACGATATATTACTTTTTCTATCATCACCACAGGTCTCTGGTCCTAACTTAATACCAGCTCTTGATGGATTTGCAGCCCTATCCGGCCTTATGATTAATCCTAAGAAATGCCTAGTGCTTAATATTTCACTCACAAACATGGAATTGATCCCGGCTAGGGCTGCACTCCCATTCACATGGGCAGAAAAATCAATCCCATATCTTGGAATTCATTTAACAGCATCTCATTCTGACTTATTCTCAACCAATTATCCTCCTGTATTAAGACAGATCACAAATCTAATAAAACAATGGTCGCAACTTCCTTTATCCTGGATAGGGAAGATTAATGCAATCAAAATTACTATTCTACCCAAATTGCTTTATCTATTCAGAGTCCTCCCTATTCCAATTCCTTACTATTTTTTGAGAACAGTACAAAAAAGAGCAACTTCGTTTATATGGGGCTCTTCTAAACCACGTATACCTATACACACACTACATCTTCCCAAAAATAAAGGAGGCCTGGGATACCCTAATTTTACTAACTACTACAGAGCAGCACATTTGGCCAGTCTGTCCAAATACCATGCAAAACAGGAAATCCCATTATGGGTATTTATAGAGGCTTCAGAAAATGACCCTCTATTAATATCAAATTTATTATGGCTTGATCCTAAAGACCGCTTTAAAATTCATAATCCCATAACTAAACACTTCTTATCTCTCTGGGATAAACTAAAAACCAAATATCAGTTACAATCTCCACACAATCCTCTCCTTTCTTTTATCAGAAATCCGGCCTTTTATCCGGCATGGATCTACCCAAATTCTTTTAAAGCTTGGACAACATCAGGCATTCAGACACTAAATGACTTCATAGCATCTAAATCATTCCTTTCATTCCCATCGCTTAGAGAAAAATATGATCTACCAAACTCTGAGATATTTAGATATCTCCAAATCAAAAATTTCTATACACCATTCCTAAAGGGGGATACACCATTATCCCAATTATCCATTTTTGAATCAATCTGTACAAAAGATCCATTTACTAAAGGTACAATTTCATCACTTTATAATCAATTATATGGAGTAGCAAATCTTAATAGACCCTCTTACGTTCAGAGGTGGGAGGAGGACCTGGGACGAACTTTAGAAGACACGGACTGGTCTAACATATGGCTCACATCTAAGTCATCTTCACCCAACATCTTAGCACTGGAGACAAATTATAAAGTCCTAACTCGCTGGTACCTTGTACCCGCTAGAGTGGCAAAATATTCACCTAATACCTCAACTCTTTGTTTTCGAGGATGCCCAGAAATAGGCACATATTTACACATATGGTGGACGTGCCCAGTAATTCAAACCTTCTGGAAGGAAATCTTCGTGATTGCATCTAAAATATTTAAAAAAATAATACAACCAGATCCATATTTAACTTTACTTAATCTAAAACCGGAATGGTTAACACTCTCTCAATTCAAACTTATGATCCAACTAATAACGGCTGCAAAACAAACAGTGGCCAAGGCATGGAAATCTCCTACATTGGTACTAGCAGAAACAATTCACAGAATGAATAATACAATGTCCCATGCTAAGATGGTAGCCATCGATCAAAATCAAATTCCAAAATTTGAAAAACTTTGGCATCCTTGGATAAAACAACAGTTCCTGTCAAACTTCAATGACTCTGTCCTGTTGCCATGTTAACAGATTAAATGACTTACAGAGACACCCATTCTAAGGCTTCAAAAAGAAATAAAAAGAATAATAAACTGACGAGCGGGACAACCTTGTGGACCATACCTCTACCTTTCAACCCTTTTTCTTCTTTCTCTTTCCTTTTCTCCACCTTACGATTAAAGCTCATTATCAGAATTTATTTGACCTATATACACACTCTACTTGTAAACAATATGTATAGTAGGTATAAATCATTTAAATACCTACAAAAGTAACTAAGGAAATGATATATATCTTTAATTTAGGTTTACGTGAACCCAATGTTTAATATTTGAAATTTCATGATATTTACCTATATAAACCCTACTGTAAAACAATGAGCTTACTTTATAGATCCTTGTAAACTTACTTTATGTATCTTTATAACATTGTATACTCAATAAACTTCTTTTGACAAGGAAAAAAAAAAAAAAAAAGAATGTGTAAGCGAGAAGGCACAAAAAATACTAAAAGGAAAGAATAAAAACAGTCTGGTATAAAATTGTGCTCAATCTTGATTTGTTACATTAGTTGTCAAAAAAACATCAAATTAACACATGAAATAGTAAACACCAAGCATACGCATTACACAAAGGGTGGGATATACTAAAGGCAAATAGACTGTGCACTTTGCAAGTGCAGTTGCTCAAGAGCTTGGTAAATGAGGGGAAGCTCTGTTGCCTTCCATCATCCAATTATGTTCAAGCAAAAATTTTGTTTTTTTTTATTTTCTTGCATGTGATTGGCTATACATTGTAAAGCTTTACCTCAAGTACCAGGGTCTGGAGCAACTGCACTTGCAGAGTACACAATCTTTTTGCCGTTAGTCTAAACCCCCCCCCCCCCCACACACACACACACCAAAACAACAGCAGCATTGTCAGTCTTGGGGGAGGGGAGTGTCAGATGTATTAGCAGACACTACCAAATTGAAGCCATAATCTAGTTTACACTGCAGTTACCCAAGCAGAGACAGCCACAGTTTTTTTTTCTTTTGGGATAAAGGTTTTACATAAATAAATAAAATCTGCTCATTGCATGCACCCCTCTCAGTGGTTGTCTCAACCCCGTAACTGCTAAATCTGCAGGAGAGCTTGTTCTGTTGAAAAACACAGACTCACTGGCTGGATCACTGGATGAAAATAAAGGAAAAGAAAGTATAAAAAAATGAATTCAACCACCACTTTTAAGAATTGGTAAGCTGAAGTATAATAAACGTTTACTTTTCGGTTTAATACCACTTTCCCTAAGCTCTGGAGCAAAAGCCTTTGCAGATACAACTGCACTTGGAAAGTGAACAGTCTACTTGCTTATAGTAAATCAACCCCATTATGTCAAATTGTGCAGCAGAAGCATTTTAGAATGCCTCCACGGTTATATAACCTTCACTGTTCTTGTAGTGTTGACTTAGATTATACAAAAAAAATCTTTATATTTGGCAAGAGGACAACTTTTTTTTTGTGGTAAAGGGCACAAGTGCTGTGATCACCTTTTCAGGATACACTCACTGCGTCAGTGATAGGTTGAATGTTTCTCTTTGTCTTTGGACTTTCCTGTTTTTCTGAAGATTTCCACATCAATGATTTTTTGATTGCCAGAAGTGATCTTCATGGTAGAATTGCAGCCAAAAAGCCATACCCTTTGATGTGGAAGCAAGGCTAAGTGACTCAGCTATGCATAAAAACATAGGAACTGGGGTGCAGAAAACTGGCAGCAAATACTCTGGACTAATGATTTAAAAATTCAAATACTTCGCTGTAGCAGAAGGCAGTTTATTCATCACAGGCTGGTCTGCAGGCAACAGTGGAGCATGGTGGAGGTTCCTTGCAAATCTGTGGCTTCATTCCTGTAAATGGAGTTGGAGATTTGGTCAGGATCAATGGTGCCCTCCAATCAATGGTGCTGATAAATACAGTCAGATATTTATCTATCTTGTCATACCATCAAGGAGGCATGTGATTAACCCAAAATGTATTCTGCAGAAGCACAACAAACCCAAACATACAGACAATGTCATTAAGAACTATCTTCAGCATAAAGAAGAACAAGGAGTCTTGAAAGTAATGGTATGGCCCTCACAGAGCCCCGATCTTAACATTATCAAGTCTGTATAGAATTACATGAAGAGACAGAAGTATTTGAGACAGCCTACATTCAAAGAAGGTCCGTGGTTGGTTCTCCAAAATGTTTAGAACAACCTACCTGCCAAGTTCCTTCAAAAACTGTGTGTATGTTAAAGAATTGATGCCGGTTTGCAGCCAAAAGGTAGTTACACCAAATATTGATTTGATTTAGATATTTCTTCTGTTCACTCACTTTGCATTTTGTAAATTGATAACAATAAACAATTAAAACATATATATTTAAAGGCATTCTTACATTACAGCGCTTCAGCGCACCTGCCTTTAAACTTTTGCACAGTACTGTTTGTTATATTTTACAACAGGTTCTGATTGTTCAGTAGTTACTGACTATGTTAATGAAGTTTTCCCTGAAAGTAGAAAAGCATATGTAATGAAAGATTTTAATTTTTTACAAATGATAGTACTGAGGTTTGTGCATGTCTATTAGATTTTCACTTGTGGCACAGTAACTAAAGGGATAGTTCTCCTTTGCAAAAAAAAAAAAAACCTGCCTATGCAGGAAACGGGTGTTTGTGGATAAAAACAAACTGCAGCTTTTACTAGTCATTACTGTTTACCTCCACAGGAGTGATCTTTTTCTCTGATTCAGACCCCCACACATGGGCTCTTTCTCTCTCCTGATGCAGTAGCTCTGAGCTCAGCATTTGAGAGCTCGCTCCTGTGATGGAGGAAGTGAGCAGCAACAACTAGACCTCATTTAGCAACGTCCTATCAAGGTCCTGGGATAATTCCAGTCAGACTTTGGGAGGAATGTAAGACTCCTTTCATACTGGGGTCGCTGCTGCAAAGTGTTTTAGTGGCACTTTAGCTCTGTTAAAGTGGCGCTTTTCGGCCACTAGCGGGGCACTTTTAAACCCAAAGAAGGGGTTAAAAACTCACATGTTGAGGGGCTCCCGAAGTGGTTATTTTAGGCGCTTCAGAAGCACTGTCCATTCATTCCAATGGGCAGGGCCTTTTGGGAGTGCTAAATACAGCACTCCCAAACCAGCCCATAGATGCTGCTTGCAGGACTTTTTAGAATGTCCTGGAAGTGTACCACCCCAATGTGAAAAGTCACACTTGAATGAATGGTAGGCGATTTTCAGGCGCTTAGCAGAGGCCCCAGTGTGAAAGGGGTCTAAATGGTCTACACTTTTAGCAAGGGCATTAGTTAAGTTTAGTCAGAGCTGCACAGTTTGTTTTTATCTTTAAATGTCCCTTACCTGCATAGGCAGTTATTTGGTAAAGGTGCACTAACCCATTAAAGCCCCGTTTTTGTGGGAACATGTGCAATATGTTACCATGTACACAGTCAGTAAACTCAATTTTTAAGCCACAAAAGTTTTATATGCATGTTACCATATTGTGGACAAAGGCATATGATTTTTCCCAACAGATTTCCTTGTGTTTTCTAAGTGTTATAGTCAGCTCAGTAATTTGTGAGGTGTCTCCACACTATCTCTTAAACTTCAATTATCTAATGCTGTTGCAGTTAGTACAATTATACAACATCAGCAGACAACTGTTGTTAACACATTTTCTGTAGTTTACAAGGTTCAGCAACCTCATTAATTTTGGTGTGTCTCCAAATTATTCTAAAGCCTCAGTTATCCATGCCATACTAGCATGTAAAGCATTAACTGACAATTGCAGACAGATTTTCCTGCATTTTAATAATGTTGCAGTTATTTTGATATCCAGATACTCCAAAACCAGTTTTCTTTTAACCCTTTTGCGCCTAAGGTTAAAACAAATCGAAATGCCTAAGCACAATTTTGCAACTTTAACAAGTGTTAGTAAAACTGTCCATATCAGCACAACTACTTTGTGCATCCAGGTGGATTATACCTTGTTTTTTTCAGGACAAATTGGGCTTTAATTCGGTGGTAAATGGTAATGGATATCTCTTGATTTTTTTTATTATTATCAAAGGAAAACTGTCCCAAAAAAGTAAAAAAAAAAAAAAAAAGTGTGGTATATTTCTTGGTACCACCAATAACCTTCTACCAAAGAACAACCCAATGTACAGTATGTACAGTATCTCACAAAAGTGAGTACACCTCTCACTTTTTGTAAATATTTTGTTATATTTTTTTCATGTGACAACACTGAAGAAATGACACTTTGCTACAATGTAAAGTAGTGAGTGTACAGCTTGTATAACAGTGTAAATTTGCTGTCCCCTCAAAATAACTCAACACACAGCCATTAATGTCTAAATTGCTGGCAACAAAAGTAAGTACACCCCTACGTGAAAATGTCCAAATTGGGCCCAAAGTGTCAATATTTTGTATGGCCACCATTATTTTTTCAGCACTGCCTTAACCCTCTTGGGCATGGAATTCACCTGAGCATTACAGTTTGCCACTGAAGTCCTCTTCCACTCCTCCATGAGAACATCACAGAGCTGGTGGATGTTAGAGACCTTGCGCTTCTCCACCTTCCATTTGAGGATGCCCCACAGATGCTCAATAGGGTTTAGGTCTGGAGACATGCTTGGCCAGTCCATCACCTTTACCCTCAGCTTCTTTAGCAAGGTAGTGGTCATCTTGGAGGTGTGTTTGGGGTTGTTATCAAGTTGCAATACTGCCCTGCGGCCCAGTCTCCGAAGGGAGGGGATCATGCTCTGCTTTAATATGTCACAGTACATGTTTGCATTCATGGTTCCCTCAATGAACTGTAGCTCCTCAGTGCAGGTAGCACTCATGCAGCCCCAGACCATGACACTCCCACCACCATGCTTGACTGTAGGCAAGACACACTTGTCTTTGTACTCCTCACCTGGTTGCCACCACACACGCTTGACACCATCTGAACAGCCATGCAGACCAATTTGATGCAGTGTGCAGAGTATGGTCTGAGCACTGACAGGCTGACCCCCTACCCCTTCAACCTCTGCAGCAATGCTGGCAGCACTCATATGTCTATTTCCCAAAGACAACCTCTCAATATGACGCTGACCATGTGCACTCAACTTCTTTGGTCAACCATGGAAAAGCCTGTTCTGAGTGGAACCTGTCCTGTTAAACCACTGTTTGGTCTTGGCCACAGTGCTGCAGCTCAGTTTCAGGGTCTTGGCAATCTTCCTATAGCCTAGACCACTTTTATGTAGAGCAACAATTCTTTTTTTCAGATCCTCAGAGAGTTCTTTGTCATGAGATGCCATGTTGAACTTTCAGTGACCAGTATGAGAGAGTGAGAGGAATAACACCAAATTTAACACACCTTCTCCCCATTCGCACCTGAGACCTTGTAACACTAACAAGTCACTTGACACAGGGAAGGGAAAATGGCTAATTGGGCCCAATTTGGACATTTTCACTTGGGGGGGTGGTACTCACTTTTGTTGCCAGCGGTTTAGACATTAATGGCTGTGTGTTGAGTTATTTTGAGGGGACAGCAAATTTACACTGTTATACAAGCTGTACACTCACTACTTTACATTGTAGCAAAGTGTCATTTCTTCAGTGTTGTCACATGAAAAGATATAATAAAATATTTACAAAAATGTGAGCGGTGTACTCACTTTTGTTACATACTGTATATGTTAGTTGCTTTTTTTTTATCCTACCTAAAACACACTGACACTTACACCAACTGACACAGAGACTAATTTAGTAAACAAAAATTCTGTCCAAAAGAAATACTGACCCTGACCTTTGCCCCTGACCTTGACCCAAACACTAACCCTGGCACTGACCTAGATCAGACCTTGATCTAGGTGTTTTTTGTATTCTATATTTCATTAGTAAGGGGCCCGGGGCTCATGGTGAGACCCCGGTTTCTGTGCTGGGAGCATGCTATGCCAGTGCACTCTCAGCACAAAGGAAGATATGCAAATATGCAGCTCCACAAAAAAAAGCCCAGTCTAGAGGGGCTGCATGTTTGTGTTATGTTGGCGTGAAGGGGTTAATCTTGTAGCAGTCTGTACAAACAAGGCAGAGGCTATAAAGGGAATTTAAATTCTTTGCTACTATGAACTTTAAAGGGTAAGTTCACCTTTGTACACTTTTTTCTAAATTCCAGCTCCCCTATGCACCAATATAGCATTTATGTACTTTTCTTTGCAAAAATATCAAAGCTTTCCATGAAATCTACAGTCACTTACTTTTCTTTTCCTAATCCACGTTTCCAGACATTTCCATTAGTAATGTCTTCTTCCTGATAAAACTATAGGTTATGACACAGGAAGGAGTTGACTAGCTGACCTCATTAGCACACACCCTGCATCATCCACCCTCCCATTACCAGGTTCATGTATTTTAAATGAAATGCAATCAATTAGTGATCACCCTTCTCACTAAATACACAATCAGATTGCATGGCCACCTTTATACAAGTACATAGGAGGGAGTGGACAGAAACACTCAGCTGTCAAGCCCCATTCACAACTCTGCAAAGCGGGAATTCGCATTCCCACGTGCGTTGTTTTTGTTTTTAGGGGGGAGCGTTTTGTAGCATTTTTACTCATCACACAGCTGCAGGACTATTTTTAGAGTGGAGCTTGGTGCGTTTTTACTGCGATTTTTGGTGCAGTGCATTTCTGAAATGCAAGGAAACGCACAGATGTGAATGGAGCCTCGTTATCCTTATGTTATCGCACCAATTTCACATCTAGCATAGTGGGAGCACACATTTTGTGTCTCTTTTTTTCCTGTGACACGCATAGGGCAGCCTATTGATTTTAATTGGCTGCACTACATGTGCTTAATGAGACATTTTGGCATTTTGTGGGTTGTGTGTTTTTTACTTTGTGCTTTGCAGCATTTGCCCCTCATTTTTTTCAGGTGACAAAATGTGTGTTTGTTTCTGTGTTTGATGTGCCATTAACAATTAATGGCAATGAAAGCGCAACTAGTCATTTTAGGTGCATAAACATGGCGATACACTATGCAGTCTGATTGTATATTGTGTATTTAGTGAGAAGGGTGATCACTAATTGATTGCATTTCATTTAAAAAACGTGCACCTGGGAATGTGAGGGTGGATAATGCAAGGTGTGTACTAATGAGGTCAGCTGGTCAACTCCTTCCTGTGTCATAACCTAAAGTCTGATCAGAAAGAAGATATTACTAATGGAAACATCTGGAAACATGGATTAGGACAAGAAAAGTAAGTGACTGTAGATTTAATGGAAAACTTTAATATTTTTGCAAAAAAAGTACATGGAAGCCAAATTGGTGCATAGGGAGCTGGAACTTAGAAAAAAAATGTACAAAGGGGAACTTACCCTTTAACAACTTGAAGATGGCCATATCCTAAGCAGCAGAGGCATAGATTGAAGCTTGTGGTTGTGCCCCCCCCCCACACCCACTTCCACAGCGTGCCAAAATACCCCAAATAGCTAAAGAGTTATTTCAGATCTTTATTTATATTTTGAGAGGGTAATTCAAAATATTTTGGAGAAATTCTTTTGAATACCCTGGAGGAGGGGTAGGCAACCTCTGAGAGGTGGAGATAAAGCTGCATGAAAGAGATCAAAGATCACCGGGGTTCAGAGCCCCTTTTTAGAAAAAAAATTAACTAGCATGCCTAACTGAATAGTAAAGAAAATTTTGAAAAAATATAACAAAACAAGTGCCACTGTAAAAATATTAACTTACCATACCTTAAAAGTGTCAGTCAGTAGAACATAGGAAGATGTCAGTAGGGCAGTGGATGATGTATGGACAGTGTCAGCAGGGCAGTGGATAGTGTCAGTAGTGCAGTGGTCGATGTCAGCAGTTGTTTATTTTCTTTTTTTTTTCTTTTTTCATTGTTTGTAACATTTTATTTTTTTACAAATGTATTACTTGTTACATTTTTTATTTGGAACCCTGTTGGGGGGCTTTGGTGAAATATCAGGGGTCTAAACAGATCCCTGATGTCTAATTTTTAAGATAAAGGAGTTTGAGGAACCCTCAATCTCCATTTCTGCAGCCTTAGCTACACAAACTGAATGAACAGGAATAGCTCTGTACAGTAACAAACAAATGGCCCCTGCCCCCACCTATAACTGGCCTTCACAGCAAGGAGCACATGGAAGGGCAATCACATGAAAGACAAAAACAGAACATTCCATAGTTCAACTCACCAACCAGTCTGCCAACTGACAAACTAAACCTGTCCAACAGTAGTTAAAAACAGGGGTTTAGTTAGCACGTATTTGCAAACGCATGCATAAGCTGCAAGGCCTCTTCACGGCACCCTGTGTATGCTTGCAGTCCTAACGCTACTGAGCTGCCTTGCAGCTTATGCATGCATTTTCAAATGTGTGCTAACTAAACTCCTTTCACGTGTAAGGGGTTTCATGTGTTTGCCCTTCCATGTGCTCCTTGCTGTGAAGGCCAGTTATAGGTGGGGGCAGGGGCCATTTGTTTGTTACTGGTTTAAATATGGTCCGAGGACACACTGTACACCTTTGCTGCCACTGTGCTCTTGCTGGGTGTCCAGTGTGCTCCTGTTCCTTTAAGGAGGATTGGGCTGCCTCCAGGCCCACCTGCCCTCATCTATCAATTTAATGCTTGTGCTTCCATTGTGGAGACGCTTATAAATTCAGTAGCGTTAGGACTGCAAGCATACACAGGGTGTCGTGAAGAGGCCTAGCAGCTTATGCATGCGTTTGCAAATGCCTGCTAACTAAACCCCTGTTTTTAATGCAGATTGTTGGACAGGTTTATTTGGTCAGTTGGCAGACTGGTTGGTGAGTTGAGCTATGCACTGTGTGCATCTTCAAAATTTGGCTTTGCAATTACTTTAAAACTTTTTAAAAAAACGTACAACAATAACGATAACATTTACATTTTTTGGGGGGTTAGATTTTGCCTAAAACATCAATGATGTTGGTCAGTCTTTTTTGAACATCATTGATATTTTGCTTGACCTTTTCTAAATCCCAATTGCATACCATGATCTCACTGATGAGTACTTGTGCACTTGCACTGTTGAAGTGAGTTTCTTCTTCCACAACATCCACATCACCTAAAAAGAAAAAAAACACACCATGTATTATAAATATGCAGGCATCCATCTATTACCTGAAGCTGTGGTCTCAGACACTGACCTGTTGTGGACACCATTTTGACCATTTCCTGAACCTCTGCATCCACATCCTCAGGTTCTGCATCCACAACCATAGGTTGTGTGCTGAGTTCCCCTTCTTCAGATGTTGTGGGCTTACTGGTGTCCTCAGTAGGGATGAGCCAAACACCCCCCAGTTCGGTTCGCATCCAGAACATGCGAACAGGCAAAAAATTTGTTTGAACACGCGAACACCGTTAAAGTCTATGGGACATGAACATGAATAATCAAAAGTGCTCATTTTAAAGGCTTATATGCAAGTTATTGTCAAGTGTTTGGGGACCTGGGTCCTGCCCCAGGGGACATATATCAATGCAAAAAAAAGTTTTAAAAACGGACGTTTTTTCGGGAGAAGTGATTTTAATAAAGCTTAAAGTGAAACAATAAAAGTGAAATATTCCTTTAAATTTCGTACCTTGGGGGTGTCTATAGTATGCCTGTAAAGTGGCACTTTTTTCCCATGTTTAGAACAGTCCGAGAGCAAAATGACATTTCTAAAGGTAAAAAAAAGTCATGAAGTAATAGCGGTGTCAGCTATAGTGAATTGTCTATGGGAGAAATCAAAAGTACTAATTTTAAGGGTTAATATGCAAGTTATTGTCGTAAAAAGTGTTTAGGGACCTGGGTCTGCCCCAGGGTACATGTATCAATGCAAAAAGAAGGTTTAAAAACGGCCGTTTTTTCGGGAGCAAAATGACATTTCTAAAGGGAAAAAAAGTCATGAAGTAATAGCGGTGTTGGCTATACTGAATTGTCTATGGGAGAAATCAAAAGTGCTAATTTTAAGGGTTAATATGCAAGTTATTGTCATAAAAAGTGTTTGGGGACCTGGGTCCTGCCCCAGGGGACATGTATTAGTGCAAAAAAAGTTTTAAAAACGGCCGTTTTTTCAGGAGCCATGATTTTAATAATGCTTAAAGTAAAACAATACAAGTGTAATATTCCTTTAAATTTCGTACCTGGGGGGTGTCTATAGTATGCCTGTAAAGGGGCGCATGTTTCCCATATTTAGAACAGTCTGACAGGTAAATGTCATTTCTAAAGGAAAAAAGTGATTTAAAACTACTTGCGGCTATAATGACTTGTAGGTCCGACAATGCACATAAAAGTTAATTGATAAAAACGGCATGGAATTTCCCCACAGGGGAACCCCGAACCAATATTAAAAAAAAAAAAAAATGTGTGGGGGTCCCCCTAAATTCCATACCAGGCCCTTCAGGTTTGGTATGGATATTAAGGGGAACCCTGTGCCAAATTTTTTTTAAAAATGGCATGGAGGTCCCCCTAAATTCCATACCAGGCCCTTCAGGTCCGGTATGGATATTAAGGGGAACCCCGCGCCAAAATTTTAAAAAATTGTGTGGGGGTCCCCCTCAAAATCCATACCGGACCCTTTTCCGAGCATGCAACCTGGCAGGCCGCAGGAAAAGAGGGGGGACGAGAGAGCGCCCCCCCTCCTGAACCGTACCAGGCCACATGCCCTCAACATTGGGAGGGTGCTTTGGGGTAGCCCCTCAAAGCACCTTGTCCCCATGTTGATGGGGAGAAGGGCCTCATTCCCACAACCTTTCTTCTGGTCTTCCTTCAGTGTTCTTCTTCTTCCTCCATCTTCTTCTTCTCCATCTTCTTCTTCCTCCGCTCTTCTCGCCCAGCATCTTCCTCCGGCTTCTTCTCCGCTCCGTCAGCACAATCCGCCTCAGTGGGAGACTTCCGCCGTGTGGCGCTTCGGTTCTTCTGACACCTCTTATATAATGGAGGGTGGGGCCACCCGGTGACCCCGCCCTCCTCTGACGCACGGGGACTTTATGGGGAATTCCCTGTGGCTTTCCCCGTGCATCAGAGGAGAGCGGGGTCACTGGGTGGCCCCGCCCCCTGTTATATAAGAAGTGTCAGAAAAACCGAAGCGTCACACGGCGGAAGACTCCCACTGAGGCGGATCGTGCGGACGGAGCAGAGAAAGAGCAGGAGGAAGATGCGGGATGGGAGAGCGGTGGAAGAAGAAGATGGAGAAGAAGGTGTAGGAAGAAGAAGAACACCAAAGGAAGATCAGAAGAAAGAAGATGAAAGAAGAAGAAGTTAATAAAGGACTTGTCAAAAACCATCTCTTGTGTTTTTTGACCTTTTTGACACTTTTTTTGTGAAATGGTAGGGGTACATTTGTACCCCATTACCAATTCACACAGGGGGGCTGGGATCTGGGTGCCCCCGGCCCACAGACTCCCACAACCACCGGGCAAGGGTTGTGGGGATGAGGCCCTTCTCCCCATCAACATGGGGACAAGGTGCTTTAGGGGTCTACCCCAAAGCAACCTCCCAATGTTGAGGGCATGTGGACTGGTACGGTTCAGGAGGGGGGCACTCTCTCGTCCCCCCACAGAATTTAAGGGGACCCCATGCCATTTTTTTTATTTTGGCGTGGGGTTCCCCTTGATATCCATACCAGACCTGAAGGGCCTGGTATGTAATTTAGGGTGACCACCCACGCATTTTTTTTTAAATTTTGGTTCGGGATTCCCCTGTGGGGAAATCCCATGCCGTTTTTATCAATGAACTTTTATGTATATTGTCGGTCGTCAATTCATTATAGCCGGGAGTAGTTTTAAATGACTTTTTTTCCTTTTGCAAATGTCATTTTGCTCTCAGACTGTTCTAAATATGGGAAACTTGCGCCCCTTTACAGGCATACTATAGGCACCCCCCCAGGTATGAAATTTAAAGCAATATTACATGATACATGTCCCCTGGGGCAGGACCCAGGTCCCCAAACACTTTTTATGACAATAACTTGTATATTAACCCGTTAAAATTTGCACTTTTGATTTCTCCCATAGACAATTCACTATAGCTGACACTGCTATTACTTCATGACTTTTTTTTCCCTTTAGAAATGTAATTTTGCTCCCAAAAAAACTGACGTTTTTCAAACTTTTTTTTGCATTGATACATGTCCCCTGGGGTAGGACCCAGGTCCCCAAACACTTTTTACAACAATAACTTGCATATTAACCCTTAAAATTAGCACTTTTGATTTCTCCCATAAACAATTCACTATAGCAGACACCGCTATTACTTCATTACTTTTTTTACCCTTTAGAAATGTCATTTTGCTGTCAGACTATTCTAAACATGGAAAGAAGCGCCACTTTACAGGCATACTATAGACACCCCCCAGGTACGAAATTTAAAGGAATATTTCACTTTTATTGTTTCACTTTAAGCTTTATTAAAATCACTGCATTGATACATGTCCCCTGGGGCAGGACCCAGGTCCCCAAACACTTTTTATGACAATACCATGCATATAAGCCTTTAAAATGAGCACTTTTGATTTCTCCCACAGACTTTTAAAGGGTGTTCTGCGGCTTTCGAATTTGCCGCAAACACCCCAAATTGTTCGCTGTTCGGTGAACTGGCAAACAGCCAATGTTCAAGTCGAACTCATTTTCGACCCCAACATAAAGCCCATCCCTAGTCCTCAAATGTCCCAATTCTTTTCTCCCCTATGTGAATACAAAAAAGGTATACTTAGCAGACAGATATTTGAGGCTAGAAATAGTAATAAGAGAGAGAAGGTTTTCCCCACAACGGGGTTTTTTTGGCAGCACAGTAATAGATGTAGTCAGTATTGTATGAAAAAATATAACAATTTTATTGAAAGCTGTACCATAAAAGTTAAAAACAATGAGCTCCAGTGGGGAGTGTTTAAAAAACTAAGTGGCTGAACATACATTGGCAGACATATATTCATAACAATGTTTCTATCCTGAACATAAGACCTGACGCGTTTCAACCCTTATAGTTGGGGTCTTCTTCAGAGGCTCGGTCTACTAAAGAGAACATATAGATATCATTGGTATATACATACATAACTCTCCATTGTATAACAGTAACTACATTCATCATGTAATGCACCAATACAGTATAGTTACCAAATAATGTATGTCCAACAGGAAAAAGAAACTTCCCACATGGAGATCCCTTAAAAAGATATGTTGTCTTTCCCTCTTTCCCCGAGGGAGAACTTCGGATGCCTCCACCGCCACCTCAACCCAGACCGGGGTAGTGGGAGGCAAAGTGACTTGCGAGAGGCCACACACTTAGGCACCGCCCGCCAAAGCAAACAGCCGGCCGAAGAGCGCAAAAACCACCTACGATGAGAAATTTATGAGACAGACTAAGTAAACACCCAAGGAATAATAATCAGATTTTTTGTGGACAGAAACAGCCACCAAGGGACCGGAGTCACCCATATGTATATATATATATATATATATCTACATATCTACAGTACATGTGGTTCAAGCCAAACCAAAGGGAGTTTCCAACCATGTTTATATGGTATATCTTTGGAGGCTAATAGAATAAATAGTATATAACTATGAAGATATTGGCAAAATACTATTTTCATGTGCAGGTGAAAAGTGAGTGGGGAAGTGAGGGGTGTGGAAATGAGTGAGAGCTGTGAAATGGGGTAGAAGCATGAGATCATCATGTGAAAAGAAAAAGTGAGGTGTATAGGGGGGGGTGTGCAGTGAAGTGTGAGCGAGGAGGTGATCGGGGGGGGAGGGGGGGGAGGAGGGTAAAGAAACAATTGTGATGAGGTAAGTACATAATTATTACCTCAATAAGTGCTAACCGTTGTATGTAACTGCATCAGAATGCCCCATGAAGACTAGACTGTCACCTGTTTGCCAACCCGGGATTGGTCACAGGTCATGTGGGACTCAACAGGTTAGTATCCAACCCTGAGTCCACTGGTCTAGAAACAGAACAAAAAGAAAGAATATGTATTTTTGTATCTATGAAAAAGTGCAAACACACTATAGTCTTAGGTAATCAGAAAATAATGAATAATTAGCAGATAGCAGGATCAGAAGGCCCTGATTACATGGGGTAAAAAAATGCTGCAGAAACATAAGGCTGGAAGGGTGTACTTACTCAGTGGTGGCCACAGATAGTGGCAAGGAGTGATAGCAGGCAACAGAGAGTGTGTATGATCCTCCAAGCGGGAAAAGATTGTGAGTATATTGCCAATACCATTTATATATCCTTAATTGGTTAGGGGTGTGCATATCCTGTCCCACCCCATCCCAGGTGTGCACAATCAGCCAGCAGTTGCATGGAGGGCAGCATGGCCGCCATTCAGGCAGCCGTGTGTGGCCTCCCCGGCGTCCAGGAAGAGCGTCAGCCCCGAAGTCTCGTCATTCTCGCCGAAACCTCGCGATACCCATGACGTCACGTCGCACGCGCGGGGCCCCGCGCATGCGCAGTGGCGAAGAGTGTCCGAGAATGTTCAGGGACGCCGCCGGCAAGGAGGGATAGATCCCCAGTGAGGCGCTCGGTGGCCACCCGAGCGCCAAGTGGGGAATAAAGGGGGGGGAGCCGTCTAATCGTGTCGGCCCGTTCCCCCCCCCCCTTGCCGGGAAGGCACATCACCAACCACCCCCGCCCCAGGAGCGACGGCAGAGAAAGCACCAGCCCCCCCCAGGTTGGAGGGAAACAAACACAAATTCAATACAAGGAGAACATTATATTTTAAGCTCATCATTATTGGGTTCATATTATTATTACACATTACATACATGTAAGAAGAGCGTCAGTGAAAAAAGGAAAAATACAATCATATGCATTGGTAACCTCATAACATCAAATTGGAAGGTAAAAAATCAATGAGTCAAGAAAATAAAACAAAACAATATAAAATAAAAAGTATACAGTAAATGAAAGAATCAAAAAATCAAATTGGGAATATGATTACACCAAAGGCAGAGAGGGAAGAAAAGGAGAGGAAAGGAAGAGGGGGGAGGGGGGGGAGGAGAGCAAGACTGGATCCTGGCAAATAAGGTACTGGTTGTTTGGCTGCTTTAGGTCATATTCCACTCTCAACAATCCAGAGAGAGGAAACATGCCTATTGTGTTTTACCAGAAACGAAGCCCTTTAGGAATGGAGCAAAAGAGATAGCATCGTTTAGTCCTGGGAAAGAGGTGGAATTTAATTTAAAAATCCACCTCTGTTCATGCTGCAATAAGATTTTATTCCAGTCGCCGCCTCGCATCGGTATATGAACTCGATCGAGTGCGGCGAAAGATACTTTAGGCATTCTGTAATTGTGGGTTTCCATCACATGTCGCCCAAGTGGCAAGTACGGGTTACTAATTTGCATGTGGTAGATATGTTTAGATATGCGTCGATGGAACTCTTGTTTGGTCTTACCAACGTAGTGTGCCCCACATTCGCAAGACATGAGGTACACTACGCCCCGCGTTTGACAGTTGGTAAAGTGTGATGGTTTAAAAATTGTTCCATTTGGGAGGTTGAAGATCTTTTCATGTCTTATGTACTGGCAGTAAGAGCAATGTCCACAAGGGAAGGATCCCAGGACAGAACAATGCTTTCCTCTTTTTTGTGCGTTTTTAAACTCACTTTGAACTAATTTGTCTCTTAGTGAGGTTGCTCGTTTATAGGTGATTGAAGGGGTATCTGCAATGAACCTACTGATCTTTGGGTCATCCCGAAGTATGGACCAATGTTTACCAATAATGTTTCTAATCTGGTTATGTTGTTTGGAAAAGCGTAGAATCACCCTAGTAGGATTCATACTGGGGTCACCCTTAGGCCTTTCCCCAGATAGCAATACATGTCTGGGTTGTATGGCCGCTCGATTATACGCCCTGCGCAGACATGAGCGGCTATAGCCCCGTGCCAGTAATCTAATTTGTAGTTTCTGTGCTTCCTGCTTGAAGAGAGTCTCATCGGAACAGTTCCTGCGTAAACGCAGGTACTATCCGTATGGGATAGATCTCTTCAAGCCTGTGGGGTGAAAGCTATCCGCATGGAGGATGGTATTTCCTGCGGTGCTTTTCCGAAACGGAGTACTGGAAATGAGGTCCTCTGAGGTACGTCTCAGCTGCAAGTCCAAAAAAGTTATTTGATCACAATCATAGGTCATGGTGAACTTTAGATTGCGATCAATTCTGATTGATACAATCAAAAAACTTCAATAGAGATTCCTCAGGGCCCTCCCAGATCAGGAGGACATCATCAATATATCGTCGCCACATACGTATGTGGCTCATGTATGTGGCAAGGCCCTCATCCTCTTGGAGTGCCCTCTCCCACTCCCCCAGGTACAGATTGGCGTAGGCCGGGGCACAGCAGGTGCCCATGGCCACGCCCTGCACCTGGAGGTAGTGGGAGTGGTCAAAGGTGAAGAAATTGTTATTCAAGATATATTCCAGGGCGTCAATGATGAACTCGTTTAGTGCTCCATCATATTTGCGGCTTCTTAGAAGGAGTGTCCGTACAGCTTCGATCCCCTTGTGATGGGGGATCGAGCTGTACAGGGCTTCGACATCGATAGCCACAAAGAAGGAATTTGATGGAAGAGATACTCCCTGGATCAGTTGGAGTAAATGCATCGTGTCCTTTAAGAACGAGGGCATTCTTGTAACAAACGGTTGTAGGAATGAATCAATCACTCTACTCAAGTTTTCTGATATTCCTCCATTCCCGGAGACAATTGGTCGTCCTGGAGGTTTTATTTGACTCTTATGGATTTTGGGCAAACTATAAAACGTGGCCATACGTGGGTACTTGGTTCGAACAAATTCATACTGGTCTCTGGTGATGACTCCCTTGTCCACAGCGGACTGGATTAGATCATAGAATTTAGTATACGATCTTTGTATCGTTTTGTTTGTGGCGATTTTATACCATTCCTCATTGTCTAAGATGTCTTGACACATACGTACGTAGTCATGATTGTCCATCAACACTACGTTACCTCCCTTGTCGGAGGGTTTTATTGTGATTTCTACATTGTTACACAAGGAATCAATAGCTGCTGATTCCTCAGCAGTTAGGTTCTGTGATTGTGTTTTTTTGTATGGGAGTTTGGAAAGGTCTCTCAGTGTTTGTTTGACAAAAATCTCTATGTTTGGGTTCAAACTGAGAGGTGGGAATTTACCAGAAGGTTTTTTGAAACTCATTGCAGATTTCTGGGTAGGTTCATTAGCGCTTTCCAGTAAAGTTTCCAAGTCAATTTGATCTATAAGATCTAGAGTGTTGTTTTCTTGGAATAAAAGCGTCAAATCGCGCAGGGCTTTGAATTCTTTCATACTAAAAGTAGCCCACTCAGTCATGTCCAGATTGGTGTCAATTTTTGCATGAAGGCTCTTCAAAAGGAGCCGACGTGCAAATAATTGTAAATCGGTGACGACTTCAAATAAATCGAAGTTTTCCTGGGGACAAAAGGTCAATCCACGTGATAATACATCAATTTCAGCTGCAGATAGTGAATAGGATGACAAATTAATCACGCTAAGGGATTCTGTGGAATCCGCGTGATGTACGCATCCAAATTCCCTACTCCCCTGTTCGTTTGGGATGGAGAGGATCCCTGTGTTTGGTTTAAAGGATTCTGTGATCCAGGTTTTTGGCATCCTAGTGATGGATTTGAATGTTTTTTAGTTATTGACGTACTGGGCAGGGCATCTATTTCATTAGTAGCTATATTCGATATATCAGATTTAGATCCTACATGTCTCACCTCCTCCCTATGGGTCTCCAGGCTAAGTTCCGAAGGGGCCTCCATAATCCGTTTTTTCCTATCCTGTTCTGGGGAGCCCTTGTTGTTATGGCTCCTCTTAAATTTGCCACGTTCTTTAGATGTTTTTGAATTCTGGTTAGAATCGAAGTCTTTTTTGGGCTTCGATGTACTACCAATTTGTTTGGATTGTTGCTGTAATACATATTGTTTGTTTTTTTGGAAATTTGTTTGGGAGTTGTTATTCCATTTGTATGCTCGTCCTTCAGAGAAGGCGGCATGATCCCTCCAGAACTTCGACTCCTTTTTCTGCAGCACATTCCTGTTGTAGGTCGACAGGCCATTCTGAAGATTGGCCTGCAGCTCCGAATACAGGGTGTGCTGCATAAAAGGTCTTAGGGAGGTATCTATATTGCCAATCTCTGTGTCTAGTAGTACCATTTGTTTGTTGTATTCCCTAGTGAGGATGGCCATCATTTCCTGAGAACAGGCATTCAGATTGGCCTCCCATTCGCTTTTACATTCAGCGCTAATTTGGTCTAGATTAGGAAATATTTGAATGCGTAAACCTAAAGGGTTGATTTTGTCTTCTTTATATCTATTCAAAGTTTTGATGTGCCAGAATAGTGCAGATTTTTTCTCAAGTGTTCTATTCAGCTTATGAAACAGGGATGAGATCTGAGTTTTAGCTTGATCCCCTTGTTCAAACTCTGTTTCATAACCTGACATCAAGTTTACCCATTCTGTGCCCTGAAAATGACTCATATTGACATCAATTCTCAATTAGTCTCATATAGGTACCAACAACAAAAAGAACGATTAATCCTATATACTGAAGCTCATGTTTCCACTCTCATGTGTCATAGGGGAAGGGGTGTTTAACCACCCAATTGACAGTCGAAAAAATGGAGGAGACACTAGAGAGAAGGAAAGAAATTGCTGCTTTTTTTTTTTTGTTTCAATGCGTTAAGGGGTGAGCAGCAATTTCTTTCCTTCTCTCTAGTGTCTCCTCCATTTTTTAGAAATAGTAATAAGAAACTTTGCTTGGAAGTGTCATCCAATTGTCTGTTTTGGCAGAGTTGCAAGCTGAAGACATGATTTTTTCCCTTTCAAAAGCTGGAATACTTACCTGTTTTGTGCAAGTTTCACACATGGAGAGACCCCTAGTATCCACTGGAGCACCTGTGTGGGACACCATAACAAGGTTATTATGGTGTCCCACACTAGAGCACCTGCGCCCAGATATGTAAAAATGTTGTATTAGTGGTTGAACAAGCGATGTTTAATATGAACGATTACTGTGCCCACAAACCTCAAACTTGGCATTTTAAACTGTACAACAGTAAAGAAAAGCACATGGACCAGCAAAAAAGTAATAATAATAATAATAATAATAATAGGAACACACGACAAATACTTTTTTGCAGCACTTTCTGGATCTTTCTATACTGATCCTGCTCCCTCAATTTCAGGCCTAACCAACGTTTCCTCAATTGCTCCTTGGATCGTCGTACCCCAAAAGTCCTGTGCAGACTTCTCACAACTTTAGTTATGATCTTGGCCTTTCTCACATTTGGGTTTCTGTACAGTCCATGATTCCCATCATATTCTGTCCTCTTCAAGATGTCCACCATCTCCACCATCTCTTCAAAGGACATATTTAAGGCCTTGTATCTCCTCCTGGATATGGAACTGCCTTGCTCTGGGCTTTCCTCATCATTGCTGAGAACAGCACACACCTGCTGTGTCTCCGCCATGTGCTCTCCCACTACTCCGAAAGAGAAGAGACGGGAAATACACTAGAAAGAAGGACAGGGGTGGAGTTTGATGCACGCACAGTGTATTTAAAGCATAACACATGGGCAACATACGTACGATCTGTGAGTGGAGGGCGGAGGATTGTTAGCGCCGAACGTTAAAATGAAGGTACAATTGTAACTTGGGGCATCAGTGGTTAGTGGCCTATACTGCTTAGAGATTGAGGCCTATATTGGGACAAGATTAGGAGAGTTTAGCCTGACATTAGGGTTTGTCTTGTGTTGTGTCTTACAGATAAAATGGTGGATAAATTCACAGACCCTGACTTCCTACCCATCTTCATAGACAAGTACAGGGAGCAGCCATGTCTCTGGCAAGTCCAATGCAGGAACTATTCGAACAAGCAAAAGAGGATGGCAGCGCTGCATAAACTGCTGGCATTGGTGAAGCCTGTGTATCCCATGGCAGACATCAACTATTTGTAGGCCAAAATTGGTAGCCTGAGGAGCACATATAATAGGGAGTGCAAGAAGGTCCAGGATTCCATGAGATCCGGAGCAGCAGCAGATGATGTATATGTTCCCAGGCTGTGGTACTACGATAGACTGCATTTTTTGTCCAACTAGACGGAACCCAGGCCATCACTATCAACACTTCCTTCCACATCAGCTGAGTCTCCTGAAGTCCAACCTGGGCCTTCCACCCAGGAAGAAGATGTGGAGGAGCCAAGCTTGACCCAGGTATAGCATTGTTGAACATATTGCTTGTCAAAAATTTAATGATGTTAACTAGATGTTATTGATCACTAATTTCTAATTTAACAAAGTGGTTTACATATCAATAGACAATAGTAGTCAAAAATTATTGGGACAAGAATGAAAAATGCTGGGGTCAGAATGATAGTCTTTTCTATTTGTTAACATTCAATTTGCAACAGTCATGAGCTCAAAATTGCGTGTGATTGATGACAAAAAAACGAAAACTATGTACCATTTTCATACACAGGAAAGTCTCAGCCAGGAGGAGGCTGTGGAAAGCAGCCTGGTGGAATCCCAGGTTCCTCCCCTCCGCCCTCCAACCAAAAGGACCAGGAAGGCAAGGAATCTTGAGGAGTCTGCAGCTGCTTTCTTAAAACAGGCTAATGCGGCACTTAACACGACTCCTGGTGGCCACGATGCATTTGGATGTGTCACTGCAAGCAAACTAGAACTCGTGGAGGAGGGCCAACACACGATCTGTGAAGAAATAATTTTGAAGGCCCTAAACAAGGGGACAAGGGGCAAACTCACAACTCAAACCCACCTATGTGAGTTGGATCATACCCCTCCACCACCTCCAGCAACACCACCAACACCACAGCCACCCAACCCACCACAGCAGCATGGAAGGAAGTGTGGAAGGAAGTGTTGAGAGTGATGGCCTGGGTTTGGTGTGGTCTGGCAAAAAACGCAGGCCTCGGGACATATGTCATCTGCTGCTGCTCCCGATCTCTCAGAGTCCTGGACCGTATTGTGCTCCCTATTAAATGGACTCCTCAGGTTACCAAATAATTGATGTCTGCCCTGGGGTACAAAGGCTTCACTAATTCCAACTGTTTCTCCAGCGTTGCCTTACTCTTTATTTTGTTATGACCTTGTGCTCCCTATTAAATTTCAAATTTTTGTTTGGACAAATACTTGGCTATGTGTTTTACTTCAAAAAGAACAGTTTGTTTGTGAGTAGGCAGGTACATTTCAAAAATACAATGTCAAATTAACAAGGGACACCAACATAGTTGTATGTGATATGTGTATATGAAGATAATAATGGTGTTGTGGTAATTTCACACACAAAACAAAAAAAAATTATGGAGATCACTATTAGATAGATCCATTCTATTCAGATTATTCTGGAGATCATGAGAAAAAAATAAATAAATAATAAGATTATTCTGGAGATCATGAGAAAAAAAATTATGGAGATCACTAGAAAAAAAAGAGTATTTTGGAGATCACAAGAAAAAAAAACAACAAAAAAATATTATTCAGGAGATCACTATAAAGAATAAAAAATATGTTTGTCAGAACTCTGTGAATATCAGCAGCAAAGCAACTTCATTATTATAGCATTATAAAGAAGAGAATGTGCTGCATTGAGAGATTTCATAATTTGCTGTGTGACGAATGTGATATCTCCATTATGAACGCTAGTTTAACAAGACCTGAACTTTTGTGCACGGACTTGTGTACACATGATCAGATTTTCTGACAGAAAAGTTTTGTTGGCGGAAAATTTGAGAACCTGCTAGCTAACATTTGTTGTCTGAAAGTCCGACAGCAAATGTTCGATGGAGCATATACACGGTCGGACTTTCAGCCAACAAGCTCACATCCAACATTTCCTGTCGGAAAATCCGACCGTGTGCACGCGGCATAACAGTGAATTGGGGTGCCATTCAAAATAACACTGCATTGTTCTGCACCTTACTGCTCATTGTAATAACATGTGGCTAAACAAGCATTTAATAGTTCCTTTATTTATGTTACTGTGTGCAAAAAAATTACAGTGTTACCAACTGTTTAGCATGCATTATTTTAAATTTGTTTCAATCAGTTCAGTATATTTTTGTGTATACAGTATGTATGTGTTTACAGAATTTTTTTTTATTAAATACAGTTTAAGTGTACAAAATAGTTCAACAGTAATTGGTATTTTGTAATTTTTGGCTGTGAATTTCATTGACATGTCTGTGCAAAATTCTACCAAACTGTATGCATTCTAATAGGAAAAATATGATGATGTTTGACAACAATCATTATCTGTGGGGGAAGTAACTTGACTTTTTTTTACACTATTAAATTAAATTACAGTATATTATAATTGGTCTATTAGTGGTGCTAGATATAAAAATGTTTTTATGTTTGGTGTTGTAATCTTGGATATTATAAATGGTGATTGGCAGCTCCTTGGTCACAGCTGAGTAGCCCAACATAATCTAAATGAAACTTAAAGGTGCCAAATACAAAATATAAAGCTAATGTTGAAATAATACAATTTTACGTTATTCTATATACAAAAGTTAAAACATAGTGATTTACAGCAAACACATAATTTACAGCCCCCCCCCCCCCCCCCCACAATACCAGGAGGAAACGTGAATATACCTCTAAATAGCTTCTTGAATATGTACAGTACATATCTCCACACAACACACCCTGTGGTGGCATCATTCATTCAGATGCAACATTGTTCCTTTAATTGTAAAATGTAACATGCACTATATAAAATATATGTACTGTATATAGAATTTTGTCAAATGTTGATGTGGATATATTTTAATATGATGCCTTGGTCCCCTGAAAAAGCTGAGAACAGCTCTCTTAGTCATCCATATGGAATTGATTTACAACATTTCTGATATGAAAACCACAAATTGATAAAATACATATACAGTAAGTATATGGGTATGGTGTGTGTAAATAGGGTGTAATAGTTAATAGATAAGACGTTTTTGGAAGCCGCATAAATTCCCCTTCTTCAGGGCTAAACGCGTTGTTTTTATTGACTTATTTTCATGCAATGTGTTAGTTAATCTTTGCCTGCTATGTACAATCTGATTTTTACTCCTAATCATCTGTCTGAACATGTATGGGTTTGGAGAACAGTGGATGTCAAATGAAATCAAAAGTTTGTTGGTACCAAAGACAAGTTCAGTTTCACTTGGCTCATTTTATATTACAAATGTCACCAAGTTTAAAAATTTAAATGTACTATGTCAACTAGGCACATATCAAACGTACCATAAACATAACAGAAATACAAATATACAATACAAACTGTATTATTCTTTTTCTTCAAATCATTTTACTTTCATTTGTTGGTTTAAAACTTTAGGGGAATGAGTTCTAGATGCATTATTTAAACAAAAGAATTACAAATGTCACCCTGACAGTTATATTATTTAGAATTACTTTGCACTATAGAAGTACTGTAACAGTACCCATAATTACAGCAATGCCAAAAATATAAGCTATAATATTTCAGAGAAATTAAACACTTCTATAAAATGTTATGAGATGTGTCAATTCTGTGCATTTCAATCATTGCAAAGGTTATAATTACTATTGTCCGTAACCCGTATGCAGTCCAATACTCCAACTAATAGAACATCAGAGCCATTGCATACTTTTTCAACTTTGTTGTCATGCGATGTCTTAGTGAATAGTTTATGTAATGAATGGAATGATTTCAACATAATGTCTTTGTGTAAGCTATTACTTAAAGCAAAGTTCCGCCCCCCAGGCAAAAAAGAAATAAAAGTTAGCAGCTACACATACTGTAGTTGTTGGCTTTTAATATTAACACACTTACCTGTCCTGGAATCCAGCAATGTTGGCACTCCAGCTGATGTTTACATCGGCTCTCGAGTGCTGCCGCCGCCATTCGTGCTAGGGGAAACCGGCAGTGAGGCCTTATGGCTTCACAGCCAGTTCTTTACTGCACATCCGTGAAGGACACTGCTCTTTCTGAATGGCCTGGCTGCAAGATTACTCATGAAGTGGGGACAGGTAGTCAGAGCGGTGGCCGACCAATGGTGAATCATGTCTGGGTTTTAATGAGAGGAGGCCGCTGCTCTGACTCCGACATCTCCCCTTTACATTATGCCAGCGTGACGCTGGTTGAGTCCTGCTTTGCAACGCTGGGAACAACTTGCACCTTGCACGTGTTATGAGTTACCTTATCACCAGCATAACACCAATACACCGAGCACTACTTTCTTGATCACTGATATCTCAGTTCTTCAGGTAATTACCTGCTTTTTTTGTTCAATTCCATTCACTCTTAGGATTTACTCGTTTACACTCGCTGGCATGTATACCTACACATATATGCCATTTTCTATTCTCTCTGTCACATTCACTTGGCTCGGGGGTTTCATTTATTTCTAGCCCACTTGAGTTTCATACTATTGTACATTTATCATTTACTCCTAGATTGGAGCCCCTGCTGCACCCTTGGTTGGACATGCATGTCCTTGGGAATCATATTTATGTTCTCTGTCTTGCTACAGACCCAACCTCAGCTCCCGCCACAGACAAATATGCTGGCCCAATTGCTCCAGTATACATACCTTCACTGGCTGCCAACATATAAGTAGTTCAGGAGATGGATAATTTTTTTCCTCCTCCACCTAATGTCTCTGCCTACCTTAGTGGGGTTGCATGATCAGAAACTATATGTGATATGTTTATATCTCTCTGCAGATTCAAATTTACTACGCATTCACCCCTGAAGAGTGGCTCTATTGCCATTAAATGCATTGGGCTTACAATGATGCATCATGTTTTACTTATAGGCCATTACCTTGTGTTCTCAGGATTCTTTTATGGAGGATTACCTTTTTAACAATATTATGTACGAGTTGACAATTATATGCTTTTAGTTTACAATATGCTGTTTACTATACTCTATGTATTCACTGCTGCAGGTTATTGTTGTGTGTTTTAGACAATAAACACATTTCCTATTACCTGGCCTTACTTGTGAGTCCCATTATACATACCTCATCTAAAGTCCCAAAACTCCTTCCATGTACCAGATTCAGGGATGGAGATGCATGGCAACACATATCTCATTGAAAGTCCCCAAAACACCTCTCTTTTACCATTAAAAAGGACCTATACCATTAAATATGGGCCGGGGGGGGGGCGGCCGGAAGCCAACTGAGATGGCTGCATGGTAAATCTGCTCAAGGGAACGGCGGGGACTGAATTCTGCCCAGTGCCCTGCAGGAAGGCTTCCCAAGATGGCGCCGGCAGACGTGCCCATCCTCTACACACACAAGGGCAAACACTGCAGAGAGGAATCACAATCAGCCATGACTACTAGGCAGCAATTCCTCAGCTTCCACCCCATCTGCTAAGTGCAAACTGAGACCGACTCAGGACTCAGAGCAAGTCACTGAGGTGAGACCTACTACTCGGACATCTCCTGTGTGCCATGCATTTAACAGTTCTATCGCTGCTTATCCCACACTAAATCAGCCAGTACTAGACACTACCCTAAAAGATATGTTTCTTACACTGCATCCACTCTGAAATCACTAAAATGGTGCACAACTTCACATCTAAAATATCTTTCTTGGGTGAGAGAGTCACTACCATAGAAACCAAAATGGGAGAAGTCAAACCCTTTTTTAACTGACCTAGTAGATAGACAGGGAGAGTAAGCAGAGGACATTGAATGGATGAAAGTCAAAATTGCAAATTTGGAGTACTGTTACAGAAGGAACAATTTAAAGATAAGAGGCATACCAGAAACCATCCAACAATCTGCACTAAAAGCATACTTCACACAAAATAATGTCAGCTTTCCTCCCTGATACCCCTCCGGGAGAATTGATCATCGATTGTATACACCAGCTTCCACAATTACCGTACCTACCAGAAACTATCCCAAGAGACACTATTGTCCGGATACATTTTTTCCATGTAAAGGAAAATTGAATGCTCGCTGCCTGCAACCAAGCCAGTTGCCCACAGCCATATACCAATCTGGCTTTTTTTGCAGATTTATCAAAATGCACTATGCTGCAGTACAAGAGCTTGGCCACTATCACTAAACCCCTTTGAAGTAACCAAATACAATACAAGTGGGGTCACCCGGTTAACTAGTCTTCACAAAGGACAAGTCCCACTCAGTCTGCACGCTGGATGAAGGCAATGAATGACGGCATAACGACAGTATAGTCATAACCAACGCAATCATAACACTGGTGATTGGGATGACTTTGAACCGTCTGATGATATTACCAGCTGAATTGCTTCTACGGCTCCAGGCTTACATGAAAGCCCTGGAATGTCCACCAAAGCCCAGCCTATTAGCCTTATAACCCAAATACAAGTCACGGTACACACCGCTCATGCAGAGTTCTACTACCATTTCTCTTTTTAAGCTTATGGTAACATTATCCCCTCATTGTTCATTCAAACATTGACTTGTTCTCGATTCCTTTACAGTCTACAACCCAAAACTTACCTTCACCAGCAGTGAAATTTCAGGTCAGACCTGTCGTACCCTGCCTCTGCCAGAAGTTATGAATTCATCTCTTCAAAGAGTAAGTTGACTACCGCATCACACCAACACTAACTCATCACTCCACTGAGAGTCAATCAACTTATCCCCCTCTAACTTTGCTACTCCAGTGAATCCAACATGCCTCTCAAAGTAACATCTCTAAACGTTAAAGGTCTGAATCACCCTGGGAAAAAATATTCCCTCTGGTCAGAAGCCCGCAAACTTCAATGTGATATTCTTTGTCTTCAGGAGACCCACTTCTGTCAGTATAAAAGAAAAAAAATGTTATATTTTGGGACTTTATATGAGGCAGTGACCTGAGTAAGTCATATGCCTCCATCCCTGTTTATGGTGAGAAAAGGGGGGAAGGACAAAAAGTTGGGACTTTAAATGAAGCACGTAGCTGCAAAAGAGTGTAGCTGCAAAAGAATACAATAGTTGTGTAAAAACATATTTATTAATTAATGAAATCAATAACATGATAAAAAAGAATGCATGATAATGATAAATTCCATAGGGTAATTCATATGTACAATCATACTGAAGGATACAAAACAATCTATAAATAACAGGATAATAGACAAGAATACATGATCATGAGAAATAACTAGTTGTAATTCATTTATATACCAATATGCACATATGGGATGATACAATTCAATGGCAAGTTGGTTGATTGTGTATAGCCTCCAGACTAACTCTTCCACATAGAGGCTGGGTAGTTACCACTCTTCAGGAACAAACGCGTGATCTGGAATAAAATAATACAAGGATTTCCATGTGGAACATAAGCTATCAGGGAGAAACTACAAGAAGTCAGGTGGACCAAGCCTGTCAGGAAAAAGCTCCGACCATGTCTCACAAGAATTTTCCAGATATATTTTTTGCTAACTCCCAAAACAAAGCAAAAGGAGTGCTCATAGTGATTAAAAACACAGTAGCATTCAAAATGATCTCCACTACAAGTGATCCCTAAGGAAGACATATCATCCTGGTCTGCAAAATGAAAAATGCCATTTACACTATAGCAACACCTATGCCCCAAACTCGGGACAATTATGATTCCTTCACAAACTGTGGAAAAAAGTAAACAACCTGAAACAAGGTCGCACATTTATGTACAGAGATTTTAATTTAGCGCCAGATGCCTCCATTGACATTAAAGGCCCGTCTCCCAGAAAACCTTGTCAAGCGACTCTGATCCCCTTTCTCCACGCTATTAGCCTGTTTGGTATTTGGAGGTACCAACACGCAATGGAAAGGGACTTCACTTTCTTCTCAAAACCCCATTGCACCTACTCTAGAACTGATTTATTTGTGGGGGACAAACAACTTCTCCAAGATGCCACTGAGACAAACATTCAATCCATAACTTGGTCAGATCATGCACCTATCTCAATGACCCTTGGGGACAGAACTGCATTGGAGGAATGGTCCACACCTAATGGCAATCCCCATCTGAAAGAATACTTTGACTTCAACAAGTCTCCAGTCACTAACCCATCTACTTGATGGTTAGCCAATAAGTCATATAGTCGTGGCACACACAATTAAATTGAGTTTTCAAGCTAAAAGTCAAAGGACACAGCAGATGACAGAACTATTAGACAACATAAACAAATTGAAGCTGATAAACAAAACCAATCCCACTCCAACAATTAGTGATAAAATATTTCAAGCCCGAAACAACCTTTGATCCTTCCTAAACGCCAAATATGCTAAATTATTGCTGAAATTACGCACTAACTTTTATGCAGCCGGGAATAAAGCTGGCAAACCTTTAGTAAACCAAATCAAACAAAGAAGAGCCAAAAATTCCCTACATTTTGCACCCCACTAGTGGAGACAAAATGTATCACCCGAAAGACATAGCAAATGCATTTTGAGCATACTACCAGGCACTGTATAACCTAAAAGATGACCCCTCAACCACACAACCTACTGACGCTAACATTATAAACTTCATGGACACTATGAACCTCCCTAAACTATCCCCCAAACACCTCTCCTCTCTTAATGCCCCATTTACAGCTAAGGAAATCACACAAGCCATATCAACACTTCCCAATGGCAAGCCTCTGGCCCGGAATGATTTTCGGCTGAATATTACAAATTGTTCAACAACATCTTAGCTCCACATATGTGTCAATTGTTCAACAATGCTGTGTCCTAAGGTGGCTTTCCGAGTGAAATGTTATCTGCAAACATTGTAACCTTACTCAAACCAGGGAAGGAGCCAGTCACCCCCTCCAATTTCTGCCCCATCTCCTTATTGAACACTGACCTCAAGCTATATGCAAGACTTATAGCCCAAAGACTAGCCCCAAATATACCCCATCTCATACACATAGATCAGATCGGCTTCACTCTGGGTAGACAAGCCCCTGATGCCACACACAAAATAACAAATCTTCTACACTACACTGAGACTAAACATATCCCGACCCTATTTATAACACTAGACGCTGGGAAAGCATTTGATAGGATCCAATTTGGCTTAGTAAATTTGGCTTCCAAGGTAACATTGTATCAGCCATTCTGGCTTTATACTCAAATCCCACTGCTCCTGTCTTCTCAGACAGGGCCTTCTCTGACCCATTTGCCATCACAAATGGTACAAGGCAAAGGTGCCCCCTCTCTCTCTCCCAACTAATTTTTAAAGTTAAATACCAAGAATACAAAATTACCTTATTTTCACATGACATAATTCTGTCACGTACCTTACTGTGGAGTCTGAAATGACGAGGGTGGCCTCTTGCACGGTTCCGGTCCAAATACCCCTGGAGGTGGAGACAGGGCTGCTAGGGCAACGGAAGGGTGCAGGTGCCTGTTGGCAGGATCAGGAACACCGGGGCCTAGAGATGCTGGTGAGATGTTGATCCTGGATAGGTTCAGGAAAGTCCAACAGGAGAACTTGCAAGGTCGGGAACAAGCAGGAGTCGGCAACGTGCTGGCAGGAAGGTGCACAATCGATAGGCAGGTTCGTAGTCAGGGGCTAGCGGAGGTTGGCAATGGGCTGGCAGAGAGGTACAAGATCGGAAGACAGAGCCGTGGTCAGAAGTTCAAGCCGGGTTCAGTACAGGAAGCATAAGTAAACAGAGTTGCAGGGATAATCCAAAAGAGTAGTCAGGAAGGCCAAGGTTTCAGGATCAAGATTCAATCAAACAGCAATCAAGGATACAGGAACTAGCTGAGACAATCCAGCACTGATACTAGTATGCTGATCCTTTAAATAGGGCGCCCTGTGCTGTGATTCGTTAGCTTGCGGACATGCCCACGCCGACGTGCACTCGTTCATATGAGAGTACTAACATGCGTGCCTGGTCCGGGGTTCACACATTCGTGCCGCACGTCTGGCTGGCGCACGGGAACGAGCGTTTGTAATGGTTCTCTGACAAATTCTCACACTAACAGATCCGGCTTCTTCCCTGGTAATCGTGTGGAAACTTAACGTCTTTAACTCTTGCTCATTTTACAAAGTAAACAAGTTTTATGCCCCATACACACAATCGGACTTTCCTACAACAAAATGTTCGATGGAGCATACTACACAATAGCAAACTTTCCACCAACAAGCTCACATCCAACATTTGTTGTTGGAAAATCCGATCGTGTGTATGGGGCATAAGTCGAGTATTCTAAGTGTAACGTACCTGACTCTACTAAACCTCTCCTAAAAATCCATAGCTCCCTTCTAATGGGTTACTACCTCCAAGTCCTATTTAGGCTTCTCCCTAACCACTTCCTCCTCCAACCTGTACACATGTAACTATATTCCTTTTTTACAGACCTGCAAGAAAGACCTTCAACAAATTAGTAAACAATATCTTTCATGGGTGGGCAGAGCAGCTTCCTTCAAAATGATTACCCTTCTGAAACTTCTTTATCTTTATAGAGCTTTACCTATAGACATGCCTGAGACATTTTTCACCACCCTCAATCAGTCTTTGAGGTCATTTATCTGACAAGAATGGAAACCCTGCTGTCCATATGCATCTATCATTAAAAATAAAACTGCAGGAGGTATGGGCTTCCCTGAGATAAAAGACTATCACGTTGCAGTGATTCTTGATCAAATCAGATACTGGTTTACACCCACCTTTAACAAGCAATGGCAACTTATCAAACAATCGTTTATTATTGAAGGCAAATGAAGCTCCCTTCTCTTAGCCCAGACCTTCCCCAATAAACCTAGGAAAATGCATTACTCCACAATTTCAGCTGCTGTGGCAGCATGGAAGTTCTTATCCCTGAACTCTTTGCCAACAGAGGATGGCCAAAACATACCTATTCCGACAGAAGTTCTTAAGTTCTTAATCCCTGAACTATCCTGACTCACTGGTCTCAAATCAGAAACCAACCGCTGAATTCACTGATACACAACAACCAACTTATACCCTTCTCTACTAGGGATGAGCTTCGTGTTCGAGTCGAACCCATGTTCGACTCGAACATCGTCTGTTCGCCCGTTCGCCGAATTGCGAACCACATGGGCCGTTCACGCCAAATTCGTGTGGCGCATCACGGCCCATAATTCACTGCGGCATCGCAGTGCATTGCTGGCTGATGATTGGCCAAGCATGCACTATGACCCGCATGCTTGGCCAATCACAGCGCCGTCTGAACAGAGAGCCCTAATTGGCCAAAGCCAAGGAGGCTTTGGCCAATTATGGCTCAGGGGATTTAGTACACGCCCCACACTATATAATGCCGCCTGCACGGCGGCCCTGTGTAGTGTGTGTTCCAGCGTTGAAAGAGATAGACAGAGAGACAGTGTCATTTGATTTGAGTTAGATTAGGCAGAACAGTCAGTCAGTTTAGCTGCACTTACAGTGTATTGTGTATATATATGCATCCCAGGTGTTGCATATATATAGATACACTGTATTCAGTTTAACTAGATCTGTTCCTGTTATCTTCCTACTGACAGGCAGGCTTGACTTGTTACAGTATTTACAGCTACCTGAAGAAAATTGCTGGTGTTCTTTTGATCCTATTAGTACCACAGTCAGGCAGCTATACTATTTACAGTTAGTTCAGTGCGTCCTGCTCACAGTGTTCAGCTAGATCCGTTCCTGTTATCTTCCTACTGACAGGCAGGCTTGTCTTGTTACAGTATATACAGCTACCTGAAGAAAATTACTGGTGTTCTTTTGATCCTCTTAGTACCACAGTCAGGCAGCTAACCTATTTACAGTTAGTGCAGTGCGTCCTGCTCACAGTGTTCAGCTAGATCCATTCCTGTTATCTTCTTACTGACAGGCAGGCTTGTCTTGTTACAGTATATACAGCTACCTGAAGAAAATTACTGGTGTTCTTTTGATCCTATTAGTACCACAGTCAGGCAGCTAGACTATTTACATTTAATGCAGTGCGTCCTGCTAACAGTGTTCAGCTAAACCTACAAGTTAGTAGGGTGCGTCCTGCTCACAGTGTTCAGCTAAACCTACAAATTAGTGTGGTGCATCCACCTCACAGTGTTCAGCTAAACCTACAAGTTAGTGTGGTGCGTCCTGCTCACAGTGTTCAGCTAAAACTACACGTTAGTGGGGTGCGTCCTGCTGACAGTGTTCAGCTAAACCTACAAGTTAGTGGGGTGCGTCCTGCTCACAGTGTTCAGCTAAACCTACAAGTTAGTGGGGTGCGTCCTGCTCACAGTGTTCAGCTAAACCTACAAGTTGGTGTAGTGAGACCTCTGCACAGTGTTTATCTAAAGCTACAAGTTAGTGCAGTGCGTCCTGCTCACAGTGTTCAGCTAGATCCGTTCCTGTTATCTTCTTACTGACAGGCAGGCTTGTCTTGTTAAAGTATTTACAGCTACCTGAATAAAATTGCTGGTGTTCTTTTGATCCTATTAGTACCACAGTCAGGCAGCTAGACTATTTACAGTTAGTGCAGTGCATCCTGCTCACAGTGTTCAGCTAAACCTACAAGTTGGTGTAGTGAGACCTCTGCACAGTGTTCATCTAAAGCTACAAGTTAGTGCAGTGCGTCCTGCTCACAGTGTTCAACTAAAACTACAAGTTAGTGCTGTGCATCCTGCTTACAGTGTTCAGCTAAAACTACAAGTTAGTGCTGTGCATCCTGCTCACAGTGTTTAGCTAAACCTACAAGTTGGTGTAGTGAGACCTCTGCACAGTGTTCATCTAAAGCTACAAGTTAGTGCAGTGCGTCCACCTCACAGTGTTCAGCTAAAACTACAAGTTAGTGCTGTGCGTCCTGCTCACAGTGTTCAGCTAGACCTACAAGTTAGTGGGGTGCGTCCTGTTCACAGTGTTCAGCTAAAACTAGAAGTTAGTGCTGTGCGTCCTGCTCACAGTGTTCAGCTAAAACTACAAGTTAGTGTGGTGCGTCCACCTCACAGTGTTCAGCTAAACCTACAAGTTATTTTTTTGGGAGCTCTGCACAGTGTTCACTTAAAGCTACCTGTAGAAGGTTGGTGGTGTTTTCCTGATCCTATCACTACCGCAGGCAGCTAAAAAAGCTACAAGTTATTTTTTTGCGAGCTCTGCACAGTGTTCAGCTAAAGCTACCTGTAGAAGGTTGGTGGTGTTCTCATACTACAGGCAGGCAGTTGATTTTGCTAGCTGCAGTATCAGTACATATATATATATATATATATATATATATATATATATATATATATATCCCAGCTTAGTGCAGCTACAGGCCATTAGTATGTCTGGAAGGCCAAGAAGGAGAGGCAGACAGTCACAAGCCAATAAGAGAGGGCAAGCAGGCTCTGTGTCTAGTGCTGGTCGTGGAGACGGTGCATCCTCATCAGCACGTGGCCGTGGGACACGCTTGGCCTTTTTTTCGGCAGCTGGCCGTGTTGAGCCGCAACATGCGGAAGCCTTGGTCGAGTGGATGACCAAGCTGTCCTCATCCTCCTCATCCTCTCTCACCCATGCCCAGGGTACTTTGTCTGGCAAAGCAGCGGCCTCTTCCCTCGGCTCAATGTCATCAGTGACTCCTTCCCTAGCCCCACCATGTCCTCCTGAGGAGTCCCTTGAACTGTTTGACCAAAGTGTTGGGTACATGCTCCAGGAGGATGCCCAGAGTTTGGAAGGCTCTGATGATGATACTGAGCTCGATGAAGGCAGTAACATGAGCACGGACAGAGGGGGTGTCCAAGAAGGACAGCAATCTGGCAGTCATGCCCCCCCTGCTGCAGCATACTGCCAGGTTTGCTCCAGTGATGAGGAGGGAGGGGATGATGAGGTCACTGACTCAACGTGGGTGCCTGATAGGAGAGAGGAAGAGGAGGAGGAGGAGGCGGCACATCACCAACGAGGCAGGATGCCCTCCAGGGGCCAGCCTAAGGGCAGCACATTGACTGCATCACACCCCAAAGCTCCACATGTGCAGGGTGCTGCAGTCTCTGCGCATTATTCAAAAAGTTCTTTGGTGTGGGCCTTTTTTGAGACGAGTGCATCAGATCGCACCGCTGCTATTTGCAACATATGTCTCAAGCGTATCTCGCGTGGCCAAAACATCTCCCGCTAGGGTACCACATGCTTGACCAGACATATGTTGACCTGCCATGCAGTTCGTTGGCAAGCGTATCTAAAAGACCCACACCAAAGGACAAAGAGGACCTCTCCTTGCTCCTCATCAGCTGAGATCTCCAACCCCACTATACCTTCAGTCCTCTCTGAGACCTGCAATGAGAGGAATGAAGGTGTAGAATTAGGTGTGTCACAGCCAAGTACTTGTGGGCAATCTGCTTTTGGTACACCGACGTCAGATTGTACCAGGCAAATTTCCCTGCCCCAGCTGCTGCACCGCTGAAAGAAGTTTGCTCCTAGCCATCCACATGCGCAGCGGTTGAATGCTAGCTTGGCAAAATTGCTAGCACTTCAACTACTGCCTTTTCAGTTGGTAGACTCTGCCCCCTTCCGTGAGTTTGTGGAATGTGCGGTTCCTCAGTGGCAGGTACCCAAACGCCACTTTTTCTCACGGAAGGCGATTCCGGCTCTCTACCGCCATGTGGAAGGCAGTGCCTATTACCGCTGACTCATGGTCCAGCAGGCATGGACAGGGACGTTACCTAAGTTTCACAGCGCATTGGGTGACTCTGCTGGCAGCTGGGAAGGATGCAGGACAAGGTGCAGTAGTGTTGGAGGTTGTTCTGCCACCACGCCTCCAAAATGCTAATGATTGTGACACACCTCTCTCCTCCACCCCCTCCTCTTCTTCTTCCTCCATGGCCTCTTCCTGTGCTTTGTCCTAGGAACCAGCGGTGCTCCGTAGCCGTTCAAGGGGCTACGCAAGTACGCAGGCCAAAAGATGCCATGCGGTGCTTGAGCTGGTGTGCTTGGGGGACAGGAGTCACACTGGGGCAGAGGTTCTGTCAGCTCTGCAGGGGCAGGTTCAGAGGTGGTTGACGCCACGCCAACTTAAGGCAGGAATGGTGGTTTGCGACAATGGCACCAACCTCCTCTCTGCCCTCCGACAGGGACAAATGACCCATATGCCCTGTTTGGCTCACGTCCTTAACTTGGTGGTGCAGCGGTTCTTGGGCAGGTACCCGGGCTTACAGGATGTCCTGAGGCAGGCCAGGAAAGTCTGTGTGCATTTCCGCCGGTCATATAATGCCAGTGCTCGGCTGACAGACCTCCAAAAGGAGTTTAACCTGCCCAAGAACCGCCTAATCTGTGACATGCCCACCAGGTGGAACTCAACGTTGGGCATGCTGCAGCGGCTGCACACGCAGCAGAGGGCCATCAATGAGTACCTGTGCGACTATGGCACAGGACAGGGTCAGGGGAGCTTGTTTTTTTTTCCCCACGCCAGTGGGCCATGATCAGGGATGCATGCACTGTCCTGTCATCATTTGAGGAGGCCACGAGGATGGTGAGCAGTGACAGTGCATGCATCAGTGACACTGTCCCCCTTGTCCACCTGTTGGAGCACACACTGCGTGGAATAATGGACAGGGCACTTGAGGCAGAACAGAGGCAGGAAGAGGAGGACTTCCTTAGCTCTCAAGGCCCCCTTTATCCAGACAGTGTTCCTGCATGCCCGCCGATCACACAGGAAGAGGACAAGGAGGAGGAGGAGGAGGAGGAGGAAGATTGTGTCAGTATGGAGGTGGAGCCTGGCACTCAGCATCAGCAGCAGGGATCAGTCCCAAGAAACACATGGACTTGTACGTGGCTGGGAGGAGGTGGCTGCGGACCATGTCGTCCTTAGTGACCCAGAGGACTCCGGACCGAATGCCACAGCAAACCTACGCTGCATGGCCTCCCTGATCCTGCAAAGCCTGCGTAAGGATCCTCGTATTCGTGGTATCAAGGAGAAGGACCAATACTGGCTGGCAACCCTCCTTGATCCATGTTACAAGGGTAAGGTTGCAGACCTTATCTTGCCATCGCAGAGGGAGCAGAGGATGAAACATCTTCGGGAGGCCTTGCAGAAAGGTCTGTGCCATGCGTTCCCAGAGACTGGGAGGTTACAAACTCCTGTTTCTGGACAACGTGTTGCTGAGGCTTCGGGCAGTCAAAGAAGGAGCGGTGGAGAAGGTGGCCGTCTGACCGATGCGTTCAGACAATTTTTTGGTCCGCAGCCCCAAGGTATGATCGGTTCCAGCAACCATCGCCAGCGTCTGTTTTACATGGTGCAGGAATACCTAGGGGTAAGATCTGACTTGGACACCTTTCCCACCGAAAATCCTCTGGGTTACTGGGTCTTGAGGATGGATCACTGGCCAGAGCTTGCACAGTATGCAATTGAGCTACTGGCCTGTCCTGCATCCAGCGTTCTTTCGGAACGCACATTCAGTGCTGCTGGAGACTTTGTAACCGATCACAGGGTGCGTCTGTCCACCGACTCGGTCGATCGACTGACCTTCATAAAAATGAATCAGTCTTGGATCACCACCAGATGCAGATGTAACCGAATATTTTTTTTTTAAATCTCAGATCCCTTCAAAGACTGCCTATACTGATGCTGAGTGACTATCCCTGAGAAATTATCCTCTTCCTCCTCAATCATCACGCTGATAGCTTGTAAGAACATTTTTGGTTCTGGGCGCCACCACCAGTGCCTAAGGCACAATTTTTCAGCCCTTGTTTAACAGGGGCGTGTAATTACAATTTTTGATGCAATACTTTGCAGCAGGGCTCGTTTCTGCGTTACATCTAGAGTATCTGTGAGGGGTTGCAGTGTTGTTGCACCAGCACCAGTGCCTAAGGCCCAATTTTTCAGCCCTTGTTTAACAGGGGCGTGTAAATACAATTTTTGATGCAATACTTTGCAGCAGGGCTCATTTCAGCATTCCAACTAGAGAATCTGTGAGGGGTTGCTGTGTTGTGGCACCAGCACCAGTGCCTAAGGCCCAATTTTTCTGCCCCTGTTTAACAGGGGCGTGTAATTACAATTTTTGATGCAATACTTTGCAGCAGGGTTCGTTCCTGCGTTCCAACTAAAGTGTCTGTGAGGGGTTGCAGTGTTGTGGCACCAGCACCAGTGCCTAAGGCCTAATTTTTCAGCCCCTGTTCAACAGGGGCATGTAATTACAATTCTTGATCTAATATTTCACAGCAGGGCCCATTTCTGCACCCACCAAGAGCGAGTGAGGACTTACAGTGTTGTGGCACCAGCACCACCACCACCACCAAAGGCCCAATTTTTCTGCCCCTGTTCAACAGGGGCATGTAATTACAATTCTTGATCTAATATTTCACAGCAGGGCTCTGTGAGGGCTTACAGTGTTGTGGCCACAACAACACCTAAGGCCCAAATTTCTGCTGATTATATAGGGCAGGCCCCTACTTTCAAACATCTAACTTACAAACGACTCCTACTTGCAAACGGAAGGAGACAACAGGAAGTGAGATGAAATCTACCCCTAGGAAGGGAAATTCTCTCCTGTAAGAGTTAATATGGGAAAAACATTTCTCATTTCCACTGATGCTTTCCAATCCTTGTTCCACAAAAAACCCCAAATTTTCAAAAAACATTTGTCATTGGGACAAAAAGTGAGGTGAAATCTTCTGAAGAGGAGGAAAGACAGCAAAACAAATGTCACAGGGGTGATAACCCTTCCCTATGTTTTCCAAAAAGCTTAAAAAAGATTTTTTGGATGGAGCTAAACACGTTAAAAATGTACCCGTTCAAAATTACAAACAGATTCTACTTAACAACAAACCTACAGTCCCTGTCTTGTTTGCACCGCCTGTATACTGCTATTCAGAGTATATAGGGCCTGGTGGCCCCACACCTTTCCTTATTTTAATTTGGGTGCAGGGTTTAAGACCCAAAGGGCCTGGTAATGGACTGGGGGGTACCCATGCCGTTTGTCTCACTGATTTTCATCCATATTGCCAGGACCCGCAAGCACTTTTAAATGAGATTTTTCCCTTTAAAAATGACATTTGGTGCAGGGACTGTTCTAAACACGGGAAACACGCGCCACTTTACAGGCATACTATAGACACCCCCCAGGTACGATATTTAAAGGAATATTTCACTTTTTTTTTACTTTAAGCATCATTAAAATCACTGCTCCCGAAAAACGTCCGTTTTTAAAAGTTTTTTTTGCATTGATACATATCCCCTGGGGAAGGACCCGGGTCCCCAAACCCTTTTTAGGACAATATCATGCAAATTAGCCTTTAAAATGAGGACTTTTGATTTTGAACGTTCGAGTCCCATAGACGTCAATGGGGTTCTAACGTTCGTGCGAATTTTCGGTCCGTTCGCAGATTCTGGTGCGAACCGAACCGGGGGGTGTTCGGCTCATCCCTATTCTCTACAAAACAGACATACGGAGCATACACATACAGACAAATATCTTCCTACATACAAAAAACTATCCTGACTATTAAATTACCACACCTTTAAAGCATGGTCTTTCTGGACATCTAACACCTTCAAAGCTAAAGGGATCACTCTCATGTACAACATTTTGCATAAAAAAGACAGGTTTGTTAAAACATCAACATATAAAAGGTGGGGAAGAGATCTACAGACCTCATTCTCAGATTTCCAATGGCGTAAAGCCATTCAATACAGCCAGAAAGCCTCTAACTGCATCAATTACTGAGAAATCTCACAAAAATGCCACTACAGATGGTATCTCACCCCAGTTCAACTGTACAAGTTTGTAAAATTAGACAACAACCAATGTTGGAGGGGGTGCTCCGTTAAAGGATCTATAATCCATATTCTATGGGATTGCCCCACATTTACCCCTTCTGGAACAAAATATTTTCCTTTATCTCAGACATCATGGGAATCATATCCAATCCCTCCCCATCCCTAGCTATTCTCAGCCTAGGAATTGATTTATACCCACAAAAGTACAGAACACTGGTAATGCACATATTGTTTGCAGCTAAATTGCTTATAATGCGTAAATGGAGAAGTTCCTTATCTTCAAATATTTCAGATGTTAAGTTCAAACTTACTTTAGTTAAAGAATTTGAATATAGCTCCTCCCTGCAAAATAATACTGTCACAAAATTCAATAAAGCCTGCAAGCCCTGGGTACATATTCTAGACCAGCACAGGGCTGGACTGGGACAAAAATTTGGCCCTGGACTTCATCCAGACCGGCCCACTTTAATTTTGCAAACACACACAAAAACAGTATATAAACTATACGCAATTGCGCAAAAAACTTACTAATCAGTTATCGTGACCAGTGGCATTAAATTATTCATCAATTACCGTGACCAGTGACATTAAATTATTCATCAATTACCATGACCAATGACATTAAATTACTAATCAGTTATCGTGACCAGTGGCATTAAATTATCCATCAATTACCATGACCAGTGGCATTAAATTACTAATCAGTTATCGTGACCAGTGGCATTAAATTATTAATCAATTACTGTGACCAGTGACATTAAATTATTCATCAATTACCATGACCAGTGACATTAAATTACTAATCAGTTATCGTGACCAGTGGCATTAAATTATCCATCAATTACCATGACCAGTGGCATTAAATTACTAATCAGTTATCGTGACCAGTGGCATTAAATTATTCATCAATTACCGTGACCAGTGACATTAAATTATTCATCAATTACCATGACCAGTGACATTAAATTAATAATTGACCAGTGGCATTAAATTAATAATTGACCAGTGGCAATAAATTATTCATCAGTTACCGTGGTCAGCGGCATTAAATTAATAATTGACCAGTGGCAATAAATTAATATTAATGCCACTGTAGCATTAATATTAATTTAATGCCACTGGTCAATTATTAATTTAATGCCACAGGTCAATTATTAATTTAATGCCACTGGCCATGGTAACTGATGGATGAATAATTTAACCATGACCAGTGGCAGTACATTTACAGTACAGATTTACCCCTACCCCCCTCCCCCCACCATGCTGCATATTCAGTTACTTTATAATTTAACCATGACCAGTGGCAGTACATTTACAGTACAGATTTACCCCTACCCCCCTCCCCCCGCCATGCTGCATATTCAGTTACTTTAAGTAACTGAATATGCAGCATGGCGGGGGGGAGGGGGGTAGGGGTAAATCTGTACTGTAAATGTACTGCCACTGGTCATGGTTAAATTATTCATCAGTTACCATGGCCAGTGGCATTGAATTAATAATTGACCAGTGGCATTAAATTAATATTAATGCCACAGTGGCATTAATATTAATTTAATGCCACTGGTCAATTATTAATTTAATGCCACTGGCCATGGTAACTGATGAATAATTTAACCATGACCAGTGGCAGTACATTTATACAGTACAGATTTACCCCCCCCCCCTTCCATGCTGCATATTCAGTTACTTACTATTACTAATTACTATTATTATTAGTAAAGTTATTACTATAGTGCTGCTTACTTGAATGATGACACTATAGACTTGGTCTCTGTCACTGTACTTGCTGGTGGCTGCCTGCAACTTGGTCTGGTATTATGGTTCCGATCCGATTCCGAAATTCCGATTCCTCCTCCTCGGCCTCGGCTCCTCTAGGTTGCAGTCTTGCAGGCAGCAGGCTTGCTTTGCTACGCCCTGGCTCCGCCTCCTCCTATGTCCCCAGGCCGCCTCCGCCCTCCGTCCGTGAGTGACGTCACAGCGCCGGGACAAAGAGGCCGTCCAAATGGCTATATTGTTAGGGGGGTTGCCTGGGGGAGTGATAATGCCTGTCACTGTGTTTGTGTGACGTGGCCGGCGCTGCCCGCCGAGTGCAGGAGCGGAGCCGCCCGGCGCCCGGTGACGCTCGGACGGAGAGAGACAGTGACACTGACAGTCAGAGTCATTGGTGTAGTGGCCTGCTGCCAATCGGCCCACCGGGAAACTCCCGGTAGTCCCGATGGCCAGCACAGGCCTGGACCAGCATAAGTTTTACACCCTGGGATAAAGGCAGAGCTAACAAAACCTCCCTTTCTTATGGATCTACGCTTGCTATTCTCTATGTGACATTTGGTTCGCTAGACTGTATTTCATCATTCAATATTGTACTTCTACATAATATCACATTACCGTTATGTGTTTACTTCACTATAGTTGACGTTCCAACTAAACAATATAAAAAAGATGGACAAGATGTGCAAAATAACAACTGCAAATAGTGATAAATATTGATATAGACCAAATCTGCTTTCTGGAGATTTATTGAAGGACTTTTTATTTTCTGATTTTGGAGATTCAGTTTGGGATTTTGGTTTATTCATTTATTTTTCACATATCACTTGGACTTTTTCTTTATATGTTTTGATACACATATTTATTTTTCATATGTTATAATTTTTCATTTATTTTATTGAGATTTGGTCTATATCAATATTTATCATTATTTTCAGTGGTTACTTTGAACATCTTGTCCTTCTTTTTGATTTGTTTTGGGTTTCAGTATTTAACCTATAGTGGTGCAGCATTTAATCACATTATCTGTATACCCAGTCACATCAACTGTGCACTCATATATATTTTTTTCACTTTGGATAATATTTTGGTGGTTAGCGCAAATATCCCCGACTTTTTGTCTTTAACTAAACAATATACACTGCAAACTACAGGCTGGTCGTATTGACTTCCCTCCCCATGACACAGCTTGTTCCCGGATGGGGTGTCTGGGGGTGTTGGACAATATCATGTACCAGATATATGGCACTACATACCAAATCTAAGTTCATATCTGCTTGAAATTTTTATTCTATCTTGTACCCATTTTAGCTACTCATCGTATTATGATCTACTGTATAACAGATAATGTTCAATCTTCTTACTTACGCATGTATTGTTTGTGAAAAACTTCAATAAAAAGTATTGAAATTAAATATAAGCCAAAAAAAGTCAAGTAGAGGGCAAGGGCAGTATTGTATGTAGATTCCCATCAGGTAGCCTTTTTTCCAGTACTGATTTACCATGGCTTATGCTGCACTTTATTTCCACATAGAAGAAAATAAACAGCAGTACTGGGTAACCTGGCTGACGCCTTTGACCAAATATGATCACAACTATATTTGGTTAATTACATCACCGGAATCCCATAGCTACTTTGTTTACAAACATAAGCAGGCTGGGCATCCCCAAGCATATTATTTTCATATAAATTATGTATTTTTAACCACTTGCCGACCAGGTACGTACCTGTATGTTGCTGGATTGAAAAGGTGATAGATCGGTCATCACTGCAGCTGCAGCAATGATCGAGATATAATTTATTTTAATGTATAAGTAATCCTGGTAGCTAAGAAGCCTTTGGATTACTTTCACAGGCAACAGTCCAGGCTCTTCTGTGTGATCGGCATCTGGTTCCTGGGACACAGTGGGAGGAACTGATGTTGTTCCTCCTACAATGTGACATCAGAAGCCAGAAGTGACAAGGATTTTGTCACTTCTGGTTTTGATCTCATGTAAACAAGTCGTTACCGGCTTGAACAAACATCTGATCAAGCCGATCTTGGTTTGACCTGGTGTTTTGGAGGGCAGAGGAGAGATTTGGGGTCTAATAGACCCTATTTGCCTCAGTAAAACATAACTTTCACTGCCCATGCTATCATAAGGGATCTTTCTAATCCCTTGTGATAGCAGTAAAGTTGATCAAGAAAGAAAAAATTAAAAACAGTTTAACATGCCGCTGTCCATCTGTGCTTGATTGCAAAGGCAAAGGCATACATAGGTTGCACATGCATATGTAAACAGTGTTTGCACGACACATATAAGGTATTACCACAAACATTATAGTGTTAGGGCATTAAAAATATCTGTACTGCCCTGTAAAAACAGCTTTATACTAACCTGTCTGTGGGCCAGTATTTAGAAACTTTGCTCTGTAGCAGAACTCCAAGAGTCAAGTGTGTGGTAGAGTCTGGAAGAATATCATGGCATCCAGGAAAAAAGTATGATTTCCCGTCTGAGTTTTCACTGCTGCTAGATTGTTAAAGAGCTGTGACGTGAGAGTGGTATCAATAAGAAACTTACAAAATTGTCTTTGCATAGCACTGTTAGGTGAAATGTCAAGACATTGCCATGTTTTACTTATAATAAATAATTATAATATATTATATCTAAGCAACATGCACACTAAGATCCAATTTAGACATCTGTTCCAGAACCCCTACAATCTAGTTAACCACTTGCCGACCAGCTGCCACAGTTGTACTGCGGCAGAATGGCACGGCTGGGCAAAATGACATTATGTAACATAGCTTTATCCTGTGGCCACTAGGGGCGTGCGCGTGCTCCCTGCTCGCCAAAGGAGCCGATGCGAGTGCTCCTGCGGTCGCTATCACTGCCAGGCTCCCGCGATCACTCGTGGCACATCGAGAATCGGGATCTGTGTGCGTAAACACACAATTTCTGATTCTCTGAGAGGAGAAGAGACAGATCGTCTGTTCATACAGAGTATGAACAGCGATCTGTCATCTCCCCTACACAGTCCCCTCCCCCTCAGTTACAACACACACTAGGGAACACAATTAACCCCTTGATCGCCCCCTAGTGTTAACCCCTTCCCTGCCAGTGACATTTTTACAGTAATCAATGCATTTTTATAGCACTAATCACTGTATAAATGCCAGTGGTCCCAAAAATGTGTCAAAATTGTCCGACGTGTCTGCCATAATGTCGCAGTCCCGATAAAAACCGCAGATTGCCGCCATTACTAGTAAAAAAAAACTGAATAATAAAAATGCCATAAAACTATCCCCTATTTTGTAGACGCTATAACTTTTGCGCAAACCAATCAATATACACTTATTGCAATTTTTTTTACCAAAAAGATGTAGAAGAATACATATCAGCCTAAACCGAGGAAAAAATATATTTTTTATATATTTTTGGGGGATATTTATTATAGCAAAAAGTAAAAAATATTGCGTTTTTTTCAAAATTGTTGCTTGTTTTTTTGTTTATAGCGCAGAAAATAAAAACCGCAGAGGTGATAAAATACCACCAAAGGAAAGCTCTATTTGTGGGGAAAAAAGGAAGTCAATTTTGTTTGGGTGCAACGTCGCATGACCACGCAATTGTCAGTTAAAGCGACGCAGTGCCGAATCGCAGAAAGTTCTCTTGTCAGGAAGGGGGTAAAATCTTCCGGTGCTGAAGTGGTTAATTAGTGTATATGCACATTCAGGTACTTTTCACAACTGACAGTGGTGTTATTGTGGTAAGTGTCCTTATTTTCTCCTGGTTCCCAATTTTAGAATTTGAATATTTAAGAGCAAATTCAGATTCTAAATATTTATTACTAGCATTTACAGCAAGCAGATTCCTCTCAAACTTCCTTTGCAACAATATTCTATAACAAATTAACTACTAAAATCAGCATATAGCATTATATTCACATAGAAAAACATTACCAAGGACTTAAAGCGATATTAAAGTCTCTTTTTTTAAAATAACACACATGTTATACTAACCTGCTCTGTGCAATGATTTTGCACAGAGCAGTCCAGATCTTCCTTTTCTTGCGTCCCTCCTGTTGCTCCTGGCCCCTCCCTCCTGCTGGATGCCCCCACAGCAAACAGCTTGCTGTGGGGGCACCCAAGCAGGTGTGCTCTCCAGCCGCGGCTCTCTGTGTCCATTCACACATTGAGCTGTGGCTTGGCCTCGCCCACTCTGTCTCCTGATTGGCTCCCGCCAAAAGCCAATCAGGAGTGCGAGTCTCCGGAGAGCCAAGGCTCGCGTCGACATCACTGGATTGAGTGGGGGCTCAGGTAAGTATTAGTGGGGCTGCTGCACTCAGAAGGTTTTTTACCTTCATGCATACAATGTATGAAGATAAAAAAAATCTTGTGCCTTTACAACCACTTTAACGCTTTCAGAGGGCTCTCTCAATCTATGGGATATCACATAGCTGATGAATAACAAATTAAAATGAAGAAATACGGGGGCGTGGCTTGGCGTGCAGAGCGGATGGCAGCAAAATAGAGGAGCTCCATCATACCCTCGGCTTCTAAAGCGATAACGGCACCGTTCGCTGAGACATCATGAGCAGACTCACTCGCCACAACTGCGGCAACAGGTCACGAGGCTCCGCTCCCCTCTCCGTTTCCAGGAGCATTCCGGACATCATCAAATTGCAATTGCAGTCCCGCCGTCACAAGGCCCAATCCAAGATGGCGCAGCCTCGTGGGGAGGATGAGTTCAGTGAGGACTCACAGTCTACCTACGAGGAGGAGGTAAGGGATAACCCCCCACCTGATCACCCCCTAACGCTCACCGCTATGAGGAAGATAGCAGCAGACATAGCGGCAGACATTAAGGGCACATTTTCAGCTGCAATCACTGAACTAAAGGCTGATATCCTTTCCATATCTGAGAAGCTAGAGAGGGTAGAGACTGCAGGCGCCAAACGAGATAAGGCCATTACTCGCCTAGAGAAAGTCACAGATTCTCATTCGGCTCACCTCATCGAAATGAACCGACAACTCTAGGATTTGGGGGAGGAGGAATAACATTAGGGTGAGGGGTATCCCTGAATCGCTTGAGCAAGGCAACATCCCTTCTGCCTTACAATACGTGTTCAATTAACTTTTGGAACACCAAACTGACACACAGATTGAGTGTGAAAGAGCTCACAGAGCACTAAGAGCCAGGCCGGCCGACACAGCACCCCCCAGGGATGTAATATGTTGCCTACCCAATTTTAAACTGAAGGAGGAAATCATGGCTAAAGCATGCCACACTGAACACATTACTTTTAATCATACAGAATTAGCCATATTTCCGGACTTATCCCCCATTACTCTGAATAACAGGCGCGCACTGCGCCCTCTACTGGAGGAACTCCACAAACCGAACATCCCTTACAAATGGAGATTTCCTTTTGCTCTTAATGTGACACACCAGGGCCAGCAACTTTTCTTACACACACCTGGCTATTTGTAGGACTTCTGCTCGGAATTGCAAATACCGCTGATTGACCTACCAGATTGGTATCGGGAATTTTGCAACCCGCCAAAGGTGCATAGTGCGCAAGGCTCACCCTACGCCACTTCGACTAAGCCCCCTAATAAAAAGGGGAAGTATCAGAAACAACACAACCCAGGACCTAGCTCCACACCTAAATTCCCTATTACTCCCAGGGCACTGCACTCTGCAATGAACCTGGAATGAAGAGACGAGGCTCTTAGCTACTCATGCCAATGTTTCCCCATTTTTCTTTGTTTTTTGCTGATGTCTGTTTTGTCCTTCTATCTCCTGCTGCATCATGGATCTGCTCTGTCTGTATATGAAGAGCCATGTCAAGGGGACTCTCGATAGGGACTGCTCCACAAGTGACAGTTCACCCTGCTACAAGTAAGTGTGTCCTTGTGTACATATGCACATCACAGCTACAGTTGAAAGATGACAAACAGAATCTCACTGTGGTTGTGGAGGCTGAGGCCAAATACCTGGCTTGTCCCCTACTGGTGGCTTTACCTGACACTGATTCTGACCCAGGTTTTGTGTTACATCTCCATCTTCAACCCTGCAGTTTGACTTTCGGCCTCATAATATCCCCAAGTTCAGATTTTGACTGCCCTTACTGGGAGAAAGGCTACACATACACAAAACTGCAGCAGGGGAGGCATCATGCTTGAACTTGAACATGCCAGAAAAGCAGAGAAGGACGAAAAGGGAGAGGAAGGATGGACAGAAATGGAAAGGAGGGAGGAAAAACAAAAGAGAAAAACATACATACGCAGTAAGACTGTCTGAGGCCTTCGTAAGACAGTGAGAATCCCTCCTACCCCCTTTTATACTCTGGTCCCCTGCCCAACCTTTTTCTAGGGCTGTTAGAATATTTGCCTACAGGTTGCTGTACTGTTGATGACCTGGTACATGGGAGGGGGTTGTGTGTGTTTTTTCTTTTTTTCTGTCCGATACCATGCCAAGCGTGTGAATGATACCCAACGTGAGACAGTTTAATAGTTTAATTGTTTACGTGTTTCAAATACCTTAATTGCTTTCAACCCCTGATGGGGTTACGGTTGCCATTATTATTAGTTAAATTTGAAAATTTTGTTTTTTCACTCAGAAGCCAGGGGAATGAAATGTGGCCCTAGTGATTGGTTAGTTGATCCAGATTTTCGCATACTAGTGGTTGTCTAGATTCCGGAAACTCTCTGTTTGGCCTCCCACATCCCCCAAAGTGGACTCTGTGATACTGGTCCTGCAACAGCACCCCTTTGCACTTAACATCTCCTTAGCCTCGTGACCCCTACAAGAAACTAAGTCTTACTGTCCCTTTAAATGGGTGGAGTCTGCACTCAAATACCTAGGGATCTGGCTCACACCCGACTTGACTAATCTCTACACAATATAGAAAGAAAGTATGGCCTCTATGGTGGATACCAAAGTAGGGATTGATAGGGGCTTGTACCATCATCCAGAAATCATTGAATAGCAAAATTGGTAGCCTGGTCCCCAGCAGCGGGAGACCTCTTTTGGTGGTGGCGCTCTGCGCTTAGTGGCTGCTGGGACATGGGTAAGCAGTTCTGCTCCTTCCCCCTTCTCATCCCTATTAATACTCCTTTTTAATGATGATGCTGTTCTACATGTTCTTACTTTTTATGCCTTTCGATCATTACATTGTTTTTTTGATCCTATCACAGATACCCTCCTGATGAAGCAGCCCTGTCCGTGAAACTAGTTGAGAAAAATTACATCTGTGATCTATTGTCCTAATGTGATTTCCCCCTCTTGGGGTTAATCTGTTCACTGGTGATATATCTGTACCGCTACCATGTTTTCAGTTTTTATTTGTAAATGATGAATTTTCTTTTGGCATTAATAAAATTCTTTATAATTTCTTTTTATATTTTGCTTTATATTTCAATTGTATTGCTTTTACTGTACCGTGATAGTCCAATTGCCCCATATTCCTGTGGCAGCCTGGTTGGGGACCAGGCTACCAATTTTGCTATTCAATAATCTCTACACAAAAAATGCTCATCCAGCCTTACAAAAGATACAACAGGACACACGGCTCTGGAACTCTAAACCACTCTCATGGTTTGGAAGAACTGCAGTGGTGAAGATGACTATCCTACCTAGGATATTGTACCTGTTTCACTATCTACCTATCTTACTGCCTAAAAGTTTTTTCTCCCAATTAAACAAGACTCTGAGAGAATTCATTTGGGCAGGGAGGAAACCACGTATAAGCATGGCAACCTTGACATTACCGAACACTGAGAGGGGTATTAACTTACCAATTTTTTTTGTTTACAAACGTTTTTATTGCAGAATGGTATAATATCTGGGTGAACAAGTGTTGAAGGTACAAGAGGTACAGTGGTAATATAACCATTAATAGCTGAACAATATAATTCTTACAAAGCAAATCTCGTTGTACAGTACAATCATGATGCACCCACTAAATCAGAGCATAGAGAAACATAAAAAAAGAAACAAAACAAAAAGAAAAGGAAAAAGGAACAAAAACACACTATTGTGATAAATGTGCATCCCATGCATATTAATATAGCCATCAATCCATGAGGATGTTGTGTGACCTTATACCTGAAGTCAGGAGGCTATGCAGCTATTAAAGGTACATTTTCATACAGATTCCATCATTTGGGAACATAATCAGACCTATTATGATTCAGCTATTGGGGCCGAAGGATCCCCCAGTCTATCACTTAGCAGGTCAGTCTATCACTTAGCAGGTGGGCTGTCCAGACATTCCATTTACGGTCAAAAATGTGCATGGAGTCCAGGAGAGTATGGTGTATTCTTTCCATAGTCCTAATGGACTCCATACGCAAAATCACCTGCGACCAAGGTACGTGGGAATGTTTCCAGTTCAAGGCTATTGACCTTTTTATAGCACTAAAAAGAGTGTGAAATAATTTCTGTAGTGGGATGGGAACCTCTGGGAGCTCTGCAAAAAGCAGACACATAGGGGAGGTCAGAGTAATCGAGATACCTGAGAGAAGTGTTATGAGAGACATTGTCTTATGCCATATGGTATCCAGGGCCTTACAGCTCCAGAACGTGTGCAACAGCGTTCCCCCGTCCTGGCATCCTCTAAAACATGTGCCAGGTACCAGGGGATATATTCTGTGGAGACAATCGGGAGTGTAATACCACCTGGTGTGAAGTTTGAGAGTTGTCTCTTTAATGGATATAGATCGCGTACATTTGTGCATATTAGCTATCATATCCTGCCAGTCCTCCACAGGGAATTCTTGGGCCATCTCGGCCTCCCAGGCCTCCATTGCCTTAGATTTTTGAGGAGAGTTGAGGTCATTAAGATATCTATATAGAATGGATATGGTCCCCTTATCTCTCGAAGCCTCTCCACACAGCGACTCAAACGGGGTCTTAGACAAATCAACTCCACTAGAGATAAGCACTGAGTAAAAGTGTCGTATTTGCAAGTATTGGTGAAACTCGAATCGTCCCATATCGTGGGTTTGCTGCAGGTGAGCATAGGAACAAAAGGAGGCATCCCGCAGCAAGGATTCAAGGTTCACCAAACCCCTTGCGATCCAGCTAAGGAATGATGATTTGGATGAGAAGGCCGGTGGGAAGGATGGTTCACCTAAAAAGGAGGATAAAAGGGGCCTATCTGATTGTAACTTACTTCTTGGAGTAAAGGGACCATAGGTACAGCGATTGGCCTACTATAGAATTAAGTGGGGTGATATCTTTTGGAGTTATAGATTAGGACCATAATAAACCAGGAAGGTGGTATGGTGCCACTGAGATCTGCTCAAATTGTAGCCATGGTATAGAGGCGCGGGGGGGTATGCCACTGCGCCAATTGAATGAGGCGGGATGTCAAAAAGTACTTCCATAGGTCCGGGCAACCCAAGCCCCCCTCACCTGAGTTCTATACATCATCAAACATCCTATGCAGGGTTTTTTGTTTTGCCATACAAATTTGAGCAGAGCCGACTGCATCATCAATAGGGTAGAGCGAGAAACATATAGAGGCAAAGACCTAAAAAGGAATAAAAGTTTAGGAAGGATATTCATTTTTATTGCTTGAATCCTACCTAGAAATGATATACGATAAGAGGACCATTGGTTTAAAAGGAGTTTAACATTAGAGAAAGCCGGGGGGTAATTTAAAGAGTATATTTGTTTGAGGGAGGGGGCCAGCTTAATGCCTAGATATTGTAAGGAGGTATGGTTCCATATGAATTTGAATTTATCTTTAAGTGTAGTTAATAAAAGTTGTGGAAGGTGGATGGGCATCGCCGTACACTTGCTAGGATTAATTCCAGGGCCTGTTAACTTTTGGAAGGAGTTTAGAGTGGACATGAGGTTGGGGAGGGAGATCAAAGGGTCCGAAATAAATAAAAGTACATCGTCCGCATAAAGGCTAAGTTTAAATTCTCGGTCACCTTTTATATATCCCCTAATGTTTTGGTCATTGGATATGGACCTAGACAGGGGCTCCATGGCGAGTGCAAATAATAGAGGGGAGAGGGGACACCCCTGTCTAGTACCACACTGCAGCTTATACAGCTTATGACCAATCCCGGGTTGGCCAACAAGCAACAGTCTAGTTATATGGGACAACCTGATGCATCCACATGTGCTATTTAGCACTCTCTAAGGTAACAATTATATTTTGTATGTCCACACTTTCACCCCCTAATGGTTCCTTTTCTCCCCTTCCCTTCCCCCCTTTTTCCTTTTCCTCTTTCTTTTTCTTTTCCTTTTCTCTCTTTTCTATTTCCTTCCCTTCCTCTTCCTTTCCGTTCCTTTTCCTTCTTCTTTTTTCTTTTTCCTTTTCTCTTCCCTCTTTCTTTCCCCCCCGCTTTTTCCTTTCTTTCCCCCCCCCCTGCCCTCATCTCCCTTTCCTCCTCCCTCCCCCCCCCCTTCACTGGCACTCACTTGCATTTTGTCTTATATTCCATCACATCATAGACTGCATGTTTCTCTTCACCCCTTCTCTCCTTCTCTCTCACTTCTCTCTCACTCTGTTACTACCACTTCTCCTTCAGCACAGACTGAATACTTCTTAATCTCTCTGCATTTTTGCTCTGTGTATGGTCTTGTCTTTTTGAACATACACCAGATGTTTATGGTTCAGAACCTTTTTTGTTCTGTTTTGGGCCACATATATCATATTTACAATGCCCTTGATCCTGTAGTGGCTTTTTTAGCCCACAGATCAAATTTGACTATTCCTATATGGGCCTCTATTTATTAATCCCTGTAAACCTTTACCACAGGTGATTTGGTGCTTTCCGGCCGGTCATCGGCTTTGGCGGGCGGTGCTCAAAAGTGTGACCTCTCGTAAGCCACGTTGCGTCTCACCATCCTGGTCTGGGTTGTGGCGGCGATAGAGGAGGTTGGAACCCCCCACTGGAGAAGAGGACAAAGCAACATATCTTTTAAAGGGATCTTCATGTGGGAATCTGTGTTTTTTGTTGGACATACCTCTACTTGGTAACTATACTGTATTAAAGTATTGCGTAGCTAATGTAGTTTATACTATACTCATACGAATGGAACATGTATATGTATATCAACTCTATTTTCGTGTTCTCCCCAGCAGACTGATCCTCTGAAGAAGACCCCAATTGTAGGGGTTGAAACGCGTCAGCTTTAATGTTCATGATTTAAAGTATGATTATGAACAAATGTCTGCTTATGTATGTTCAGCTTATTCTTTTAAATAATTCCCACTGAAGCTCACAGTTTTTAACTTTGATGGTCTATCATTATCCAATAAAATTGTTATACTTTTTTCATATAACTGTGTCTATATCTGTTATTGTGCTGCCAAAAAACCCCAATGTGGGGAAACCTTCCTTTTTCTGTTCCATAGGTCCGGGCAACCCAAGCCCCCCTCACCTGAGTTCTATACATCATCAAACATCCTATGCAAGGTTTTTTGTTTTGCCATACAAATTTGAGCAGAGCCGACTGCATCATCAATAGGGTAGAGCGAGAAACATATAGAGGCAAAGACCTAAAAAGGAATAAAAGTTTAGGAAGGATATTCATTTTTATTGCTTGAATTCTACCTAGAAATGATATACGATAAGAGGACCATTGGTTTAAAAGGAGTTTAACATTAGAGAAAGCCGGGGGTAATTTAAAGAGTATATCTGTTTGAGGGAGGGGGCCAGCTTAATGCCTAGATATTGTAAGGAGGTATGGTTCCATGTGAATTTGAATTTATCTTTAAGTGTAGTTAATAAAAGTTGTGGAAGGTGGATGGGCATCGCCGTACACTTGCTAGGATTAATTCCAAGGCCTGTTAACTTTTGGAAGGAGTTTAGAGTGGACATGAGGTTGGGGAGGGAGATCAAAGGGTCCGAAATAAATAAAAGTACATCGTCCGCATAAAGGCTAAGTTTAAATTCTCGGTCACCTTTTATATATCCCCTAATGTTTTGGTCATTGGATATGGACCTAGACAGGGGCTCCATGGCGAGTGCAAATAATAGAGGGGAGAGGGGACACCCCTGTCTAGTACCACACTGCAAAGAAAAATAGTCTGAATTACATCCCGGCAACTTTATGCGGGTCTTAGGGTGATGTAAAGGGCTTTAAAGCCTTGTATAAATGCCCCCCTGAATCCAAATTATGATAATACTGTGTCTAGATACGTCCAGAGGACACTGTCAAATGCTTTATTTATGTCCAAACCTAAAAGCAGTACCTGGTTTGAGTGCACATGTGCGTCCTGTAGAATGTTGGTGGCTAAACTGATGTTATCTGTGATCTGTCTCGATAGGATGAAGCCGGTTTGGTCAGGGGATATCAAGGTCTGTATCACTTTAGCTAACCTGTCTGCCAAGATCTTTCCAAATATCTTTAGGTCATTATTAATAACAGATATGGGGCGAAAATTTTGAGGGAGAGTATGGTCTTTGCCCGGTTTGGGTATGAGGGACATGTTTGCTAACAGCATTTCCTCTGGGAATTGTTTCCCCTTGAGGACCTGATTATACATGTTAGTTAGTGTGGGGAGTAAGGAATCTGCAAATTTTTTATAATAGACTGCCGAGAACCCGTCCGGGCCTGGGGCTTTGGATGGCTTAAGGGAGGATATGATAGAAGCCACTTCCTCTGACGAACAAGGAGCATTGAGGATACCAAGATGCTCCTCTGACAACTGGGGAAGCGAGAGGGTGTCCAACCACGTCTGCGTGGGTGGGGGAAGAGAGGGATCTGGGCCCGAAAATAGTTTCTGATAAAAGGAGGAAAAGATATTTAAAACCTGTTTAGGGTGGGAGGTGAGGTTGCCGTTTTTATCCTTCAGTTTATAAAGGTGGGTCGGTTGGGAGGATTGTTTTAGTTTACGCGCAAACATCGTGGAGGCTGAGTTGCTGTGAAGGAGGAAACAAGCTTTAGACCATCTAAGAGATTTTTCTATGTGTCCTGAAAGTATATCGTCAAGGGCCCTTCTCTTTTCAGTGATCTGCTGGAGCAACTCCGTTGAAGGTGTCTGAGTGTGACAATGATATAATCGTTCTAATTCTAAGGTGAGTTTATGAGTCTCCTGTTGTCTTTGGCGTTTTTGTGTTGTAGAGATTTCTATCAGGTGGCCTCTCGTAACAGCCTTATGGGCTGCCCAAAGGGTGATAGGTGAGATATCCTCGACATTATTGATTTTAAAGTACTCCTTAAGACGATCCATCAACTGGGCCAGGATCACCGGGTCTGTAAGTAGTGCTTCGTTTAGGCGCCAAGACCTAGCCGTGTGAGGGAGGCCTAAACAAGAAACATTGGTGGAAACCATGTGATGGTCCGACCAAGGGCATACATGTATGTTGGCTGAGGTGGAATTCACCGCCAGAGAAGGAGTGCAAAAAATATAATCTAGGCGAGAGTAACTATCATGGGGGTGGGAATAAAAAGTGTATTCTTTCAAACCTATATTATGGGCCCTCCATACATCTATTAATTGAGAGGACCGCAAGGAATGCTGAAGGGATTTGGGAAAAGCCTTAGAGGTTGGGCATGTCCTACTCCTGTCCAATCCTGAATGGGCTACCAGGTTAAAATCCCCTCCGATTAACAGATGGGGGAGTGAAACCTTTCCAGGATCTGGAAGAAATCTTTGAAAACCGTGGCCTGTGAGGCATTAGGTGCATATATTGAAGCTAGGGTCAATTGTTTGTTCTGGATAGAGCCCTGAACAATCACAAACCTACTGCCTGGATCTTTATATATCTGTTGGACCTGAAATAACACTGAATTCCTGATAAAGATAGCGGCCCCTCTAGACCTGGACCCATAGGTAGTGAAAAAGCATTGTTTAAATGTTTTATCGAAGTATGATGGGTGGTTATCGCTGGAGAAATGTGTCTCCTGAAGCAGTATAATATCCGCTCCAAGAGACTTATAAGCTTTAAATGCTTTCCTCCGCTTTTGAGGGGTATTAAACCCTTTTACGTTGTGAGAAATTACCTTGATACCCATATTGGGTCAAAAGGGATAGCTTTAAGATTGTAATAGGGTCCAGGCCGAGAGGGGGCTCCACAACAACAGTATGAGATACCCTTGGGTGAGGCCCCGCCAAGAAGTACAACCCCATCAGGATACATACATGTTTTAACTGAGATGGCAATACATGTATAAAAAAGACAGAACCGTCTGAGTTGGGTAGCACAAAAAAAGCAAAAAAAGCAAAAAAAAAAAAACAAAAAACCAAAGTGAACAAGAACCTAAAAACCAGGCCAAAAAATAGCCAACCATAGTCAAGGGGGTAATGGGGAAGTCATCCCATATACCCAAAAAGTGGTATCCATTCGGACCAAAAGGTACAACACTCTAAGTTTTTGTGTCCGTGTGATCTGCGCGGATGCAGATATATCAGGAGGGTTTACCTGTGATGGGTCCGCCGGCTCCAACATCACTAAGCAGATGAAGAGCCGGCCAGCCCCCAATATTGAAGAGTGTGGGGTCTCACAAGCGGACGCAACCAGATCCAAAAACAAAAATGAAATCTGCTGCTTCCGTTAGTCCCGTCTTTGATCTCGGCGGTCTCTTCTGGGTGGAGGAGTAGCCCAAATTGCTGAGTGTCGTGGGGTGGATGGCAGTCTGGGCAGGGAAGCCGCATCTAGGAGGCCCAGTTTCACCAATAACTCCTTGCCTTCAGCCAGCGTGGTCACAGTGTATGTCGTGCCCTTATGAGGCACCTGTAGCTTGAAAGGGAAGCCCCAGCGGTAACGAATACTTGCCGACTGAAGCACCGACATAACCTCCTTCATCTTCCTGCGTTTGTCCAGGGTAGTGGGGGAGATATCCGGATAAATTTGAACAGGAGCCCCATCCAAACGAATGCTAGGGGTGTTTCTTGAGGCCCTAAGGATATCTTCTTTAATCAGGAAGTCCTTGAGGCAAAACACTATGTCCCTAGGAGGCTTCTCTGGGGGTGGAGGGGGGCGTAAGGCCCTATGAATCCTATCACAGGAAAAGGCAGTCAATGGGGAGTCAGGCAGGAGAGATTGAAATAGCTTCTGAACGGCTGGCAGCAATTCTGTCACCGATTCTGGGACTCCACGCACCCTAAGATTGTTTCGTCGATTCCTGTTGTCGAGGTCCTCAATGTGTGTTTGTAATTGTAGGACCGTTTCTGACAAAGATTCATGCTCCTTTCTAAGTACCCTAGGGACAATTCATCATGCTTGGTCTCCAGCAAGTCTGTTCTGCTTCCCTAGCTGCAATCTCCAGAGATAGTGTATTAGTGGACTTATGCAGCTCTGATTGAAACTTCTGGGCAATTTTGTCATACATCAGGGTTAGACTTGCATCCAGATCTGCCTTAGTTAATTGTAATGAGTACTCACAGTCTCCCAGGGAGTGTGTCGGCGAGGTAGCTGCAGCGGGAAAGCGTGCCTGTGACTGTGTCTTCCGGGCGCCATCTTGGGCCTGCGTGTTCTTCTCTCTCACTCTTAATAAGTATGTGGTTAGGGATCTTTGAGCCGGTTTGCAGCGGCGATTTTTGGGTCCCGGCATGCACTGGATGTTCCACCGGGGGTGTTAGAAAGAATCGGGATGAAATTCAGCGTGGATGGCCCCGGGGAAGTGCCGTTCTCCTTCGTGGCTCACGGAGCTCTCAGCCTTTGCTTCCTCCTCGGTTCGTGCCGCGCATGCGCCCCTAACTTACCAAATTTTAAACACTACTACTATGCGACACACCTAAAGCAAACTTTAGACTGGAACTGTCATGCCACTTCCAAAGATTGGATAGGTATAGAAGGCCTACAATCCAACATACCCCTGAGATTCATACCATAGGTACCTAAAGAAGCCCGCCCTGCGAAATTAACACTACACCCTACCATTGGACTGACACTGAGGGTTTTCCAAACAGTCACACGGCAGTATGACATAGCGTCAACACCTGGCCTACTGACACCGTTGATACACAACAAAGACTTCACACAAGGTCACATCACCACATCATTCCCCCATAGAGCAGACTTGACACCTGTGACAGTCTCTCACTGCGTGGAAAAAGGTAGACTCAAAACTTTTGACCAACTACGAATAGAATTTCATGCAAAACACTTTACGTTCTGGCAGTACAGGCAGCTTCATAATGATGTTCTCTGCTATGATAACAAACAACACTTTTTAAGAGAGACAACATTCTTTGAGCAATTATGCCTATCAGGAAATCCAGTAGGTAAAGCAACATCTCTGATGTACAGCTGGCTCCAACCTAACCACAAAGGGCCCTCCAATAAACACAAATGGGAGTGGGAAGCAACGTTCAAGAAAACCTTTACAGACAAACAATGGCTTAACACGTGCATTTAGTGCACAAATGTTCTATAAGCTCCAACACTCAGGAAATGTCATACGAGATCCTAACAAATTGGTATTTTACACCAGCCAGGTTGCATGCTTGGTACCCAGGCACATCAGATGTTAGTTGGTGCTGTGGTTCTGAGAAAGGTGACATGCTGCACATCTGGTGGGACTTCCTGCTTCTACGCAGTTTCTGGGATGGTGTATGCACACAGATCTACACTATCACAGAGACAAAGCTGAAACACACCAGAATGCTGCTTGTTACACATTTCTAACTATTCATTAAGCAAATACAAAAAATCTGTAAAAACGATAATAAGGGCAGAAATAGTCAGCAAACAGCATAACATCCCATACTATATAAAAAAAACAAATAGAGGAGGGGAGGGGGTTTAAAAACACCCCAGGGACTTTTAAGGTGCTTAAATTATATAATAGACGGAATAGAAAGACATGTATGATATATTCATAAAAAACATTAATTTTATTTAAAGTTTACTTTAAAAACACGTCATTATAGACATGACACCATCTAAAAAGATAATACATATATCTCAATATTTAAACCCTTCAAGGGCATACGATCGAAAAACCACTTGGTTTAATAACAATCTACCACTCAACATGTTTCGCTCAATACGAGCTTCTTCAGGAGTTTTGGCATGGATTGTAATAAACTCTAAACAATGAATATAAAAAACATACATGAGACATAATATTACATAGTTTCACAATGAAGTTAACAGTCTAAGGTTGACAATGTAGTGTATAACAGTAAATATAGACATTAGATCATACACGAACAGGGCAAAAACAGTCGATATAATACAAGATATACACAAAGGAGAAATGATAAAACATTGATATTCACAATCTTACCAGGCTGTCGTACGTTGGAGGTATGTTATGAATAAATAGAAATTGCTTGCTGCAATAGTATCACCAATGTAAAGGCTCTCATATCATGTGTTTCCGTCTTAATATGGCCACAGAGGGATATAAAGTTATGTATATCCTTAATGAAGGAAAATAAAAATTATCAAAGATTGGAAAAGTGAATGTTTAGGCAGGGCATCCAAACTGACCTAAATTTGTTCATGAAACAGGTTTTTACCTTTAATAGAATCAATGATCGATTGCTAGAGGTGGAAACACCACCTAGCAAAAGAAAAGGGCAATAGCAGGTCAGTGAACTATAAAGGAGAGGACTGACTGGTGCTGTTAAGGACATGGAGGTGCCCGGGGCTGGAGCGTATGTCGGGGGCCCTGAACGGGAGTGCTGGAGCGGGACCACGGAGGTGTGGAGTATGAGCGGAGACATCCAAGGGGATCATCCATCCAAAGCCACCCACTCTATGTTTATTACCCCTGTAGGGGTGACTACATTTGGTGAGTGAGGGCACACTGGGGGAGCACCTGAAGTCACCGGATTTCATGAGCACAGAAGTCACTGTTTCTTCCCTTATTTTCTATATCTGGACTATACACGCTGGGTAAAGACACCTGTGTAATCCCGGACTGGATTATGAAAACACAATATATATGATTTAAATGGACTTTTCACATATATTTTTACATAGCCACACAGATTTTTTGTTTAAGTTGTAGTATTTGTCCATTACTAACCTTCACCAGGACAAGAGGGAACTGAACATTTTATATATATTCTTTGGACACTTATGCATTTACCTAGACTGTGTTTTAATTAGGGTGTATGCACTGTGAAAATAATTTTTTAGGTGTATTTTTGAAGTATTTGGTATAGTTTATTGCATGTTTTAATCATTTTCACGCAGTTATTTATATCACATATATAGAAACTTGTATTGAGAAGTGCACCTAAGATTGGGTTTAGATGCACTAGGTTTCACATTGATCATTTATTCCATACCTACATACTGTGTCATTTCAGGTAGCGCAACATCCCCATTTTTTCTCTCTATATAAGGGAACCATGGCCAAGGTTTAGGGAATCATACTTGGAAAAGATCCTCATAAGCTGGTTCTATATAATAAAAGAAACAATACTGATTAGGAAAGCTCATAGGTGCAGTTTCTGTCACCACCATCAGACATGAGTGCACATCCAACACTTACTTGTAAAGGTAGAGAGGCATGAAATTTAGGAATGGTATACACCCACCTTCAGATGGACAGCCTGTGACAGAGTGACAGGGTTGCGGTGTGTGGCCACCTTTCTAAACCCTCCATCCCGGCAGCGTCTAACATCACCGCCGGGATGCGGACGTGCATTGAGACTGCCCAAAGAGCAGCTGGATGGGGAGCGCAGCAGCATCACCGTCCGGCGCTCGCCGCGTCCAAAGTCGACTGTGCGCATGCACGGAGCGATACAATACAATCAAAGCCACAGAGGACGAAAGCGCTATCTTGGAAGAGGGGCGACTAGATGAAGAAAGTAGCAGCGTCATTGTTAGACGCTGACTACGTCAGATGTCAATTGTGCGCATGCGCAGAGCGATGTGCTGCAATTGCGGCAGCAGAAGCCGAAAGCGCCATCTTAGAAAAGGGGAATAGTGAGTAAGGCAGATACAATGAGCTGTAGAAAAATGTTTTTGGGTATCAAGGGGAACATTGAACAAAAAAATAATAAATGTAGTATATAGTAAATGCCAAGCCTCACATTAATCTAAGATGGGCGCAATATTAGATATATGTGAAAGATACTAATACCATCCACAATGCAATCGGGACTAACATCTCTAGGGCTCCCAATAAAAGGGAGATTGATTATTCACCAGTCAGATTGGGTGCCCCTGGCATCTTGCCATTGTACGTAGATACATTATTGATAAAGGGGCAGCCTGTGAAAACATAATATCCAATCAATGGGGAAACAGTACATATAGAGCGATATATAAGTAAGGAAATGAAAATATAATTGCCATATACATAAACTCAAATAAATAAAGGAAAAAGAAAAAAGGAAAAAGAAAAAAGGAAAAAAGGAGGTTTGGGAATAAGAAATGTAAAAAATATAGATTTACAGAAAAGGTTTAAAGCTGTATGTGTCATTCATGCCCGCATATTTTAAAGCTGACAGTTCATGTATCCAACGTGCCTCCTTTTGAAGGAGTAGTTTATCATAGTCTCCTCCCCTGTCCCCAGGGGGAATATGTTCAAGGGCAAAAAAGTGCAAACAGCTGCTGTCAAAGTTATGGTATAAACCAATGTGACGGCTGATAGGAGTTTCCATTCTTTTTTTTATGTATTAAGGAAACATAGTCCCTTATCCGGCAGAAGAAAGGTCGCTTAGTCTTGCCAATGTAGAACATTTGACATTCGCATTGCATAATGTATACAATGGCTATTGATTGGCATGTTACTGAGAAATTGGGTCTAAAAAGGCGGCCATTCGGAAGCAATAAGCTTTGTGCTGCATGTATGAACCTACAAAAATTGCAACGATGGCAGGGTCTACTGCCCTTGTTGGATTCATTGGCAGTTCTTGTATGGCTATCATAATGACTGTGTACCAGAGTATCCCTCAGGGATCGAGATCGCCTGAAGGTAATTTCCGGGAATGATTTTAAATGTTTAGCAACCTTTTCATCTCCCATCAGCAGATACCAGTATTTATTCATAATTTCTCATACCTGCCGATGCTGGCTGGAATATCTAGTAATAAGTCAAACACCAGGATTGGCCCTTTTTGGTTTTGAGTCATGTATGAGGGAGGTTCTGTTGTGATTTTTTGTCCTAAGGTAAACTTTCTTGAGGCATTTTTTGCTGTAGCCGCGCTTAAGAAAACACGATTGCAGCAAGCCAGCCTCTCTTTCAAAGTCAGAGTCTGCACTGCAATTATGTTTGATTCTCAAGTACTGCCCATAGGGCACACTTGTGATAAGAGGAGTGGGGTGGGAACTGGTGGCGTGAAGCAGGGAATTTCCTGCAGATGGCTTACGATACAGGGTTGTTCCTATGCTACCGTCCGTGTTGACTAAAAAAGTAAGATTTTGTTGACTAAACTCAAATGTGAATTTGAGGTTGTAGTTATTAATCTTAAGACTCTCCAAAAATGAAAGAAGTGAATCCTTAGTGTCCGTCCAAATGAAAAAAATATCATCAATAAATCTTCTCCACACAGGAATTTGTTCAAAGCACTTCTGCATATCATCTCTAAAAAAGAGTTCACGCTTCCACCCCCCAGATACAGGTTGGCATAGGAGGGGGCACATTTGGTCCCCATAGCCACCCCCTGTATTTGGAGGTAGTGGGAGCCGCCAAAAAGAAAGATGTTGTTGGAGAGAATAAATAGTAACAGATCCAAAATGAATCTGTTATATTGTAGAGATGCCTCTGGGTTCTCAGAAATGAAGCCCTCCACAGCGTCCACCCCAAGATGATGGGGGATAGAATTGTAAAGGGCCTCCACGTCGAGGGCCACCAACCACGAGCCCTCAGGGATGGAAATTCCATAGAGGGTACGTAGAAGGTCATTGGTGTCCTGAAGATAGGACACCAATCCCTCGATGTGGGGTGTTAAAAAGTCATCAATTAACTGACTGGCAGTTTCGGTGAGGCTACCGTTGCCCGAGACGATGGGATGACCCGGGGGTTTGATTGGGTTTTTGTGAATCTTAGGAAGTGCATACAGAGTATGTGTTCGCAGGAAGGTGACATTTAAACATTTCCAAGTTGGTTTATTTATGAGGCCTGTGCGATAGGCTAAGCCAATCAAATGCTGATAACAATCAATCATTAGGGCAAGGTGGTTGGGTAATACCTTCCGGTACCATTCCCAATTCTGGGCAACAGCCAGCACCATGGCTTCATATTGGCTGTTGTCCATCACTACCAGGTTCCCACCTTTATCCGAAGGCTTGATCGTAATATTTTTATTGAGTTATAAAGATTTAAGGGCCTCAAGTTGAGAGGGAGTTAAATTTGATTCCGATGTGTTTTTCCACTTTCTCTACATAATTTCCTTAGTTACTTGACCAGTAAATGCCCATACATTGGGGTTTCCCTGTAACATAGGAAAACTAGAATTAGGTTTGTAATTCTGGGGTTTGGATATGGTTGGGGGACGACCAGATGGGGGTGGGGGAAAAGGTTAAGCCCAGATTCAACACAGAAATCTGTTCTGCCGAAAGAGGATAAGAGTACATGTTGATCACCTCAAATTGGTTTTCAAAGGTTTGGGATTTCCCAGATCCGAGTTCCCAAATTTTTTGGACTCCGATATTGCTTGTGAGAAAATAGGAGCTGGACGAAAATCCAACTGTGAAGAAATAGCATATATTTTTCTATTCATTGTTTAGAGTTTACTACAATCCATGCCAAAACTCCTGAAGAAGCTCGTATTGAGCGAAACATGTTGAGTGGTAGATTGTTATTGAACCAAGTGTTTTTTTTGATCATATGCCCTTGAAGGGTTTAAATATTGAGATATATGTATTATCTTTTTAGATGGTGTCATGTCTATAACAACATGTGTTTTTAAAGTAAACTTTCAATAAAATTAATATTTTTTATGAATATATCATACATGTCTATTACCGTATTTATCGGCGTATAACACGCACTTTTTTCCCCTTAAAATCAGGGGAAAATCGCGGGTGCGTGTTATACGCTGATCCCCTGCGATCCCCTGCAATCCCCCGCTGACTGTGAGCAGAGTGATCGCCAGCCGCCGATATACATAGATAGCCAAGTTTGAAAATGGCACCGCCGCCACGCGATACATAGTTGTGACTTGCGGCGGCTCACGGCCACTTTTGGCTACACTCATAGTCCCGCCCGGGATGGGCGTGACTGTGAGTGGAGCGAGCACCGCCCATATACAGATAGCCGAGTGTAATCGGCTAGGTTTTGGCTAGCTCTGCTCACAGTTACGCCCAGTCTCGCCCTATGATGGACACAAGGACTGGGCGTGACTGTGAGCGGAGCTAGCCGAACCTAGCCGAGTACACTCGGCTATCTGTATATGGGCGTCGCTCACTCCGCTCACAGTCACAGTCCATCCTGGGCGGGACTACGAGTGGAGCCAAAAGTGGCTGAGAGCCGCTGCAAGTCACGGCTATGTATCTCGGCACTGGCAGCGCCATTTTCAAACTGCAGTGACACTGACAAGTCACTGCAGTTTAACTGCAGCCTGGGCAAGGCTGCAAATGGACACAGACAAAGCTGCAGATGGGCACTGACAAAGCTGCAAGGCTGCAAATGACACCAAAGCTGCAAATGACTGCAAGGCTGCAAATGACACTGGACAAGCATGCAGATGGGCACCGTGCAAGGCTGCATTGATGGGCATTTAAATGTAAGTTTTTTTCCCTAAAACATTTTTTTCCTTAAAATTTTCTCCTAAACTTGGGGTGTTATACGCCGGCGCGTGTTATACGCCGATAAATACGGTATATAATTTAAGCACCTTAAAAGTCCCGGGGGTGTTTTTAAACCGTCTCCCCTCCTCTATTTGTTGTTTTCATATAGTATGGGATGTGGTGCTGTTTGCTGACTATTTCTGCCCTTATTATCGTTTTTGTCTTTCGCATGGGGTGTTACCCACCCTTCATTTGTTAAAGGACAGACATAGTCGCTAGACAGATAATCAATTGACATTTAATATAGATATCTGTCTTAAGGGGGAAACTCTTTATGTATAACTATTAGTGTATTTAAATTTTCTTCGTTATTGTTGTATCTATCTGAAACACTGTTTTACTAACACTCTCTTTGCTTTATTTAACTTTCTTACCAGTTTGGGATCTAAATAGCTAACTATTGTTGAGATGCCTTTGAAGGTCTTATGGACCATATCCATAAATCACAGAATGCCTCCAGTGGTGGCATGTCCATGGATCGTTTTTTCTTGAGACTACAACGTATGCTCGAGAAAAAATCAAGACTCTTTTGGAATAAATGGTATTTTTTAAAGTACACAGAAGATAATATCTCCCCTTGGGGGTTGAGAATTCAAATTTTTCCCACCATTGCCCAGATGGAACCAGAATTTAAACTGGAATGGGAGGATAATCTGCAGAGATGCTCCATGGAAATGATGGAGCTTCTTTCTAAACACTATGCTAACTACCGAACTCTCCCAGGTTGATAAAGAAAAAGAAAAATTATACGAGGAAAATCAATTGATCACCACTGATGGGCTTTTCCCTGTACGTGAAAACGATCTGAAAACAAATCTAGAAATCTACGTTACAGAAATCCTTAAAACCAAAGAAAAGAAATACATCAGAGACAAATTAGCGTATGACAATAAGCAGGCCTATAACTGGGCCCAGAGTAATCACAAGGGTAAAAGACGGAACAATCAAACACGCCATTTTAGGCAAGCAACTAGTGAACCTAATGATTCCGATTCATCTGCATCTTCTGTTTCCTCATTACAGGTACAGGAACCCACTTGATTCACCAAATCTCAGGGATCTCTAAATCCCAAACACTAAAGAAAACGCACTCGCAGGCACCGTAAGGCGCACCCCTAACACCAAAGCATCTATGGTCACCCGAGCAGGTGCGGCCAAAAGTTCATCCACTAACACACCGTGTCACTCCGAATCGATCACTAACACTTGTTTAACCAACAGCACACTACCAATGACCTCTAGCACACAGGTAAGCAATACCAATGCTATTTCTTCACAGTTGGATTTTCGTCCAGCTCCTATTTTCTCACAAGCAATATCAGAGTCCAAAAAAGTTGGGAACTCGGATCTGGGAAATCCCAAACCTTTGAAAACCAATTTGAGGTGATCAATATGTCCTCTTATCCTCTTTCAGCAGAACAGATTTCTGTGTTAAATCTGGGCTTAACCTTTTGCCCTATGCATAGGGTGGACCAGTTTGAACTGATAAAATTTACTGATCAATTTATTTTCTAGAAAACTCATGTTTAAAATTTTGTATGACAAACCAGTTACTTCCATCCAGGGCTCTACCCTGGACAGTCCCCTATGGAAGGGCATGTCCATCAGTGATATCAAAGCCATGGAGGACCTGATGGAGCTGTGGGAGGAGGGGGGCCTCTATGAAACAGACCTTCTCGAGATCCATACCCTCAAGATTGGTCGTGGCTCCTCTCCTCCCCCATCTGGTCGTCCCCCAACCATATCCAAACCCCAGAATTACAAACCTAAATCTCGTAGTTTTCCTACATTACAGGGAAACCCCAATGTATGGCCATTTACTAGTCAAGTAACTAAGGAAATTATGGAGACAAAGTGGAAAAACACATTGGAATCAAATTTAACTCCCTCCCAACTTGAGGCCCTTAAATCTTTACAACTCAATAAAAATATTACGATCAAGTCTTCGGATAAAGGTGGGAGCCTGGTAGTGATGGACAACAGCCAATACAAAGCCATGGTGCTGGCTGTTGTCCAGAATCGGGAATGGTACCAGAAGGTATCACCCAACCACCTTGCCCTAACGATCGATCGTTATCAGCATTTGATTGGCTCAGCCTATCGCAAAGGCCTCATAAATAAACCAACTTGGGAATTTTTAAATGTCACCTCCCCGCGAACACATACTCTGTATGCACTCCCCAAGATTCACAAAAACCCAATCAAATCCCCGGGTCATCCCATCGTCTCAGGCAAAGGTAGCCTCACCGAAACTGCCTGTCAGTTAATTGATGACTTTTTAAGACCCCACGTCGAGGGATTGGTGTCCTATCTTCAGGACACCAATGACCTTCTACGTGCCCTCGATGGAATTTCCATCCCTGAGGGCTCGTGGTTGGTGGCCCTCGACATGGAGGCCCTTTACAATTCTATCCCAATCATCTTTAGGTAAACGTTATGGAGGGATTCATTTCTGAGAACCCAGAGGCATCTCTACAATATAACAGATTCATTTTGGATCTGTTACTATTTATTCTCTCCAATAACATCTTTCTTTTTGGCGGCTCCCACTACCTCCAAATACAGGGGGTGGCTATGGGGACCAAATGTGCCCCCTCCTATGCCAACCTGTATCTGGGGGGGTGGGAGCGTGAACTCTATTTTAGAGATGATATGCAGAAGTGCTTTGAACAAATTCCTGTATGGAGAAGATTTATTGATAATATTTTTTTTCATTTGGACAGACACTAAGGATTCACTTCTTTAATTTTTGGAGAGTCTTAAGATTAATAACTACAACCTCAAATTCACATTTGAGTTTAGTCAACAAAATCTTACTTTTTTGGATGTTCAAATTCTAGTCAACACGGACGGTAAGATATGGAAAGACCCTGTATCGTAAGCCATCTGCAGGGAATTCCCTGCTTCACGCCACCAGTTCCCACCCCACTCCTCTTATCACAAGTGTGCCCTATGGGCAGTACTTGAGAATCAAACGTAATTGCAGTGCAGACTCTGACTTTGAAAGAGAGGCTGGCTTGCTGCGATCGCGTTTTCTTAAGCGTGGCTACAGCAAAAATGCTTCAAGAAAGCTTACCTTAGGGCAAAAAATCACAACAGAGCCTTCCTCATACATGACCCAAAACCAAAAAGGGCCAATCCTGGTGTTCGACTTATTACTAGATTTTCTAGCCAGCACCGGCAGATGAAAAGGTTGCTAAACATTTAAAATCATACCCGGAAATTACCTTCAGGCGATCTTGGTCCCTGAGGGATAATCTGGTACACAGTCATTATGATAGCCATACAAGAATTGCCAATGAATCCAACAAGGGCAGTAGACCCTGCCATCGCAATTTTTGTAGGTTCATACTTGCAGCACGAAGCTTATTGCTTCTGAATGGCCGCCTTTTTAGACCCAATTTCTCAGTAACATGCCAATCAATAGGCATTGTATACATTATGCAATGTGAATGTCAAATGTTCTACATTGGCAAGACTAAGCGACCTTTCTTCTGCCGGATAAGGGACCATGTTTCCTTAATACATAAAAAAGAATGGAGGGGCGTGGCTTGGCATGCAGCGGGGATGGCAGCACATTGAAGGAGCTCCGAAGCACACGCGGCGGTTCTTAGCCTAACACCCGACCTGTTGCTTCCAGATGCCAGGCAGAAAGCTCCACTTGACTCCCCGCTCCAGACCGCGCCGCAATTCGGTCTCATCAGCTAATACCAACATAGCTGACATCTTTAAACCCAAGTCGGCGGCCCGCAGCGGAACTACGAGACCTAAGATTGCGCCGACGCCTCATGAAGAAGAAGGCAGTGAAGACTCCCTTTCAGCTATGGAGGACACAGGCAGGGGTAAGTCCAGACCGGACCACCCTCTGACATTTGCAGATATGTCAGTATTTGCTGCGGACATCAAAGCTACATTTTCAGCAGCCATCACTGATTTGAAAACAAGCATGCTGGTGATAAAAGAGAAGATGGCGGCAGCTGAAAATGCAGGCAGACCCAGGGATAAGGCGATCCACAAATTAGAGATGACAACAAAAGCACATATGCAGCACTTCATAGATATGAACCGGCATATTGAAGACCTTGACAATAGAGGGAGAAGGTGCAACATTAAGGTGAGAGGGATCCCTGAGTCTGTGGAACAAGAGCAGATTATCCCAGCTCTCCGGAGAGTCTTTAACAGCTTGCTTGAAAGACAAGAAGATACAGAGATTGACTTTGTGAGAGCACATAGAGCTCTCAGACCTAGGGGGTCTGAAACAGCACCTCCTCGAGACATAATATGTTATTTGCAAAGTTTCTCTACCAAAGAAGAGATTATGCGCAAAGCAAGACGGAATGACCAAATCATCTTTATTGGCGCTACGATCATTGCCATTCGCTCTACGCCCCCTTCTGGAGAAACTGAGAGCAAGGGACTTAAAGTACACATGGCGATTCCCAATCGCCCTCACAGTCTCACACAATGGCCATCAATGTATATTACGCACTCCAGCTGATCTTCCAGAATTCTGCGAGATGCTAGACCTGGGACAACTGGACCTTCCGGATTGGTACGCTGATTTCCTACAGTCCCCAATGGTAAGGAGTCCACCCTCTTCTCCCTTCTCATCCCCAGACAAGAGACAGCTGAAAAAATACAAACAAAGTCGGGGAGGCAGCTCTACAGCAGACACGCCGAGACGAATGGCCGGACCTTCTAGAGACCAGGAGGGTGACTAGAAAAGCCATAATGCTGTTTTGTTATTTCACCTCTCAATTCCAACGCAATATGCCTTAAGACATGCAGGTAACAGTATTGCATATTTATTTCTCCTTAATACTGTCCAATCTAAATGACATAGTTATCTCACGGAAACATTTGCTCATGCGCCTTGCCTTGAACCCACATAGAGCTTTATTGGCAGTACTTTCTTACACTGACCTACCGATTACACGGAAGGAATTATAGGCCCTCATGCACAGAGTATTCTTGAATATCGGTCAAACGTAAGATGCCCTAGCTTGACTTCTTCACTGATTTGCCCTGGACGTGGCTCACTGTCAGTCAAGTGAACCATCCATACCATTATTGTATACTATCTGGGATGAGCCTGATTTCCTCTAGATTGACAGGCCGATAGCTCTGGAACAGAAGGGTGGCCCATCCCAGATGTATGAAGATAATTGCCTACGGTATTGCTATGGACTGAGCATGTCTTCATGTGCTTTCATGCCACTAAAATCCATGCGATCTAGTCTACCGTGAGATTGTACCACATTTGATCTGTGGTCATCACTAGTTATGACAGTTAACATATGCAAGCTATGATAATAATTGCCTGCTATATCCATTATTTTGTTTCCTGTGTTATTTTAGGTTTAAATTTATTATAATGTCTGCCCAAATATATACATTACACCATGGTCGAGTGTAAACCACAACTCATTATCTTAAATTACAGTTGAACTAGCCGTGTGTGCCTCATTGAGGCTATTTCTGTTTACGCTTACTCGTTTAATCTATACTTCCAATAGATTGGAAGGTGGGCTGCCTCCTGTTGTTGTCGCCTCCCAGCGACCCCACAAAGCATTCCTGATTCCCTGGCAGGGTAAGGGAAATAGCTACAGTACATTAGGTGGTACCTCTCTTTTGGGGGGGTAGGGGATTTCTCTGGAGGACTACCAGAGTGATATTCTCCCGCTACGTTAAACAAGTGTTTCTTTCTTGTTGCTTCTCTTTTTCTCACTCTTTTCTTGTTTCTGTATTCCCCTTGCTCTCACTCTTCACAAGGTACCTGCATAGACAGTTATAGCTTTGTTGTTTCTGACCTGAGACATAGATACTAATCTCCAAATAATAGTTTTATCTCTGCAGTTCGGACCTCCGAGCATTTCCTCCTGATTCACCGCCATGGTTTACTCATCCTTGGGACATCGCCCCCTAGTGATTTCACATAATATCAGAGGCCTAAACATCCCTGAACGCCGCTATACCCTTTTGAGGGAACTTAAAAAAGGTAAGCCACAGTTCGTATTTCTCCAAGAGACCCATTTTAAGACTCACCACATACCAAAACTCACAAATTTACACTTCCCGTGAGCTTTCTACGCCACGGCTGCTGATTCCAGGTCCAAGGGTGTCTCTATACTAATAGGCAGAGATGTACCCTTTAAGTTGTCTGAACAAATGTGTGACCCAGAGGGAAGATTTGTATTCCTGAGGGGCTCATATAAAGGCTCACCCATAACTCTAGCTAACATATACTTGAGGGTAGGGACTGATGTGAATGTACAATGTATATGTAAAGTGCTGCGTAAATTGACGGCGCTATATAAGTACCTGAAATAAATAAATAAAATAAATAAACATATACTTTCCAAACAAGGCTCACATTACATTTTGTCAACATATTGAGGGAAAGCTACAGGAGTTTGCTAATGGCTGCCCGATATTAGGAGGGGACTTCAATGTTCCTTTGAACCCCCTTCTTGATACGTCCAATGGTAGGACCTGCATTACTTACAAAATACTGAAAAAACTTAAGTCGCTTCTACAGACACTACAGCTGGTAGACTCCTGGCACTTTCTTAATCCATAGAGAAGAGATTATACCCACTTCTCGATACCACATGATAGATACGCGCGACTGGACTGTCTATTTATCTCACAAAGGGACCTTTCTAAGCTGACTGACGCACGCATAGGCATTCAAACGATCTCGGACCATGCCTGATCTCCATCTCTATGGATCTCCAGAACACTACACGACAGCAACCGACATGGAGATTAAATGCTTCACTGTTGACTGACCAGTTGCTCCTCCCTACGATTACTAAAAATTTGACAGAATTCTTTAAACACAATATCACTCCCGAGGCAGACCCATTAATGGTATGGGAAGCATACAAATGCACCATCCGTAGAACACTGATAGAACTAGGCTCCAGGCGAAGAGAGAGACGCCCGCATAAAGAAATTACTCACCCAAATTGGAACCTTAGAGTTATTGCATAAACAATCCCTCACTGTAGCTTCAGCCAAGAGCCTGCTAGATGCCAGACAGGACTTACAACAGCTGCTTAATTCTAGAGCTAAATGGATGCTATTTTTTAAGAAACAAATTTATTACGAGTCGGGAGATAAGGCGGGCAGAGCTCTGAGAGGACATAATTCTACCAACAATATTGCCGGCATTAGAAATAAAGAAGGGAAGCTAGACATAGCATCAGAGGTGATAGCCAAACACTTCCATAACTTTTACACAAAGTTATACAACCTACCATCGCAACACAAGCAACCACAAATGACGGGAGATAGCGCACAAATCATACAGGATTACATAACAAAAAGTGGACTCCCAACTCTACCAAATTTAGACACAGAACTATTAGAAGCCCCAATCTCATCGTCCGACCTTAAGCAAGCCATTAAACTACTCAAATCTGGTAAAAGTCCGGGGCCAGATGGGTTCTCGGCCATCTACTATAAGTCCTTTATGGACATTTTAACTGACCCCTTGAGAGATGCCTTAAATGCTTTGTCCACACCGAGAGCAGTAACCCCGGGTTTACTTTCACCACATATTACGGTTATACCGAAGGCAGGCAAAGACCCTGGGGATTGCGTTAGCTATCGTCTCATCTCCCTGCTGAATCTAGATGTCAAACCATTTGCAAAAGTACTTGCACTGTGGATGAGACCATTGCTGCCAAAACTGATTGGTATGGAGCAAGTGGGCTTCATGCCAGGCAGAGAGGCTAAAGACAACGTGACTAAGGCACTCCTACTTATCCATGCAGCGAGATTGCGGAAGATCAAAGGTTTTCTCCTCTCAATTGATGCGGAGAAGGCCTTCGATCGAGTAGCGTGGGATTTCATGCTGGCAGTGTGTAGAGGAGTGGGTTTGGGTCCACATATGTTAGCTTGAATTTCTGCACTTTATCAAAATCCCTCAGCAGAGCTGAAAATAAATGGCATCCTCTCCGAAAAAGTTCACATCACAAATGGGACTAGACAGGGCTGTTCCCTATTTATTCTCTCCCTGGAACCTTTCATCAGATCAGTCCAAAATAACACCGCAATTCATGGATTTCAGATCAAGGATATAGAATATAAGGTGGCAGCTTATGCCGACGACCTTTTATTTTTTCTAACAAACCCGACCATAACTCTCCCCAAACTTTTACAAGAATTCGCTCACTATGGATACATATCCAACTTAAAAATAAATTACACGAAATCAGAGGCCCTAAATGTTTCCCTTCCAGATAGGTTGCTCACATTAACCACAACCAACTCGTCATTTAGATGGGACCCAAGTACGTTGAAGTATCTCGGTATCTGGCTCACTCCACAGCTGCAATATGCCTTTGAGATAAATTTCATGACCCTCCTTAAAGGATGTAGGGAAGATCTCACAGAATGGAATGAGAGGTTCTTTTCCTGGTTCGGTCGAGCGACAATAGTAAAAATGGTGATACTACCCAAATTTCTGTACCTAATATGCTCATTACCGATTGAAGTTCTGCAGAAATTCTTTAGAGCCCTAAACTCTATGGTCTTGAAGATTCTCTGGCACCATAAAAAATCCAGAATCAAACTAGCTACTCTAATAAAATCCAAAGATCTAGGCGGAATTAATTTACCAAACTTTCAACACTACTACTATGCGTCACATATAGCTAGAGTAATCGATTGGCATTGCCACAACCTCGTGAAAGATTGGGTTACATTAGAGACAGATCTATCCACATTTCCGCTTAAGTACACCCGCTTACTGGCACGACATTGAAAATCATTAGCATACTAGCTAAACAAAGAGAGCTTACCACCTCTCCCAGCCCTCTGACACCATTGACAGACAATCCTGATTTTATACCAGGCATGCACAACCTGACACTCAAACCGCTCGTCGCTTAAGTCCGAAAAAAACTTACCACAAAGGCGGCAATGGACCTATTTCCAGATAAGAAGCTACCTAGGCAAATTTAAAAACCCTCAACAATTCCATAGGTCCCTGATAGCTTTGGAGTCGGTATGCCGGGATGGGACTCCACTTGCTAAGGCTACCTCAGTTGCCTACTCCTGGCTGAGACATGCAGGAACTGTGGGGGTGAGCGGACACAGGAGGAAATGGTCGGAGGAATTAAACGAAGAAATAACGGACAAACAATGGAGGTATGCCTGTATATTAGCACATAAATGCTCTATTAGCACAAAACTTTAAGAAACGAGCTACAAATTGCTGATGCACTGGTATAATACTCCTGATAAACTGCACAAATGGGATGCACAAAAATCAGAGCTGTGCTGGAGATGCCTATCGGAAAGGGGTTCTCTAGCCCACATCTGGTGGTATTGCTCTAAGATTAAACCCTTCTGGAACAAAATATGAAAACTAATTAAAAAAATTCTGAGACTAAAATAGAGCTAACTGCAGCATGTTGCTTACTGCACGTGTCCAATTTGTCTTTCAAATGCTATAAACATTCCCTGACAAAACATCTTCTCAACGCAGCTAAATCGCTGATTCCTTTACATTGGAACTCAACCCGACCCCATCTGTTGCTGCTTGAGTGAAAAAAATTGGTGAAATTTATGAAATGGAGGATACTCTGGCCCAAGATAAGGGCAATATTGAAAGGTTCCACAAAACGTGGCAACCATGGTTGGTTTTTAAATACTCAAAAGAATCTACCACATAAAATTCCTATGACCCCTTGAAACACCTTCCATAGGGTACCTCGCCCTAACCCTGACTTCTCATTTCCAATTTTTTTACTTCGCTTTCCTCATTCTGAGCACATCTTTCATTATGCCTACGAAAACGGATACCTTTGACCATTCAGGCTAAACTATGGTTATCAACATTTTTCAACTTTTATTTGTGGATAATACCAATATATTAACATTAATTAAACTGAATTATCTCAATACGTTGGTAATGTATATAGTGGGTGCAAAAGTTTGAATTTGCCTGAATTTGCCTGAATTGATATGCCAGATTATTCCATAAGCTAAAACTGACTAGTATATTCATGTTTGTTACCTTATGCCATAATGATCTGTATAGATAAAAAGTATGCAGTTGCATCTGCAATTTACGCATTGTGCACTATGTTTCTCTGTTACTTATTTCAATAAAACTTTAAATGAAAAAAAAAAAGAATGGAAACTCCTATCAGCCATCACATTGGTTTATACCATAACTTTGACAGCAGCTGTTTGCACTTTTTTGCCCTTGAACATATCCCCTCTGGGGACAGGGGAGGAGACTATGATAAACTACTCCCTCAAAAAGAGGCATGTTGGATACATGAACTGTCAGCTTTAAAATATCCGGGCATGAATGACGCATTCAGCTTTAAACCTTTTCTGTAAATCTATATTTTTTACATTTCTTATTCCCAAACCTCCTTTTTTCTTTTTCCCTTTTTCTTTTTTCTTTTTCCTTTATTTATTTGAGTTTATGTATATGGCAATTATATTTTCATATCCTTACTTATATATCGCTCTATATGTACTGTTTCCCCATTGATTGGATATTATGTCTTCACAGTCTGCCCCTTTATCAACAATGTATCTACGTACAATGGCAATTAACACAATTCAATGTAACTTGGCCTCTCATTCATAGATATTCCTGTCTATTTTATTTTGGTCCACACAGACGCCAGGGGCACCCAATCTGACGGGCGAATAATCAATCGCTCTTTTATAGGGAGCCCTAGAGATGTTAGTCCCGATTGCATTGTGGATGGTATTAGTATCTCTCACATATATCTAATATTGCGCCCATCTTAGATTAATGTGAGGCTTGGCATTTACTATATACTACATTTATTATTTTTTTGCTCAATGTTCCCCTTGATACCCCCAAAAATGTTTTTCTACAGCTCATTGTATCTGCCTTACTCACTATTCCCCTTTTCTAAGATGGCGCTTTCGGCTTCTGTTGCCGCAATTGCAGCACACTGCTCTGCGCATGCGCACAATTGACATCTGACGTAGTCAGCATCTAACAATGACGCTGCTACGTTCTTCATCTAGTTGCGTCTCTTCCAAGATGGCGCTTTCGTCCTCTGTGGCTTTGATTGTATTGTATCGCTCCGCGCATGCACACAGTCGATTTTTGACGTGGCAAGTGTCGGACAGTGATGCTGCTGCGTTCCCCATCCAGCTGCTCTTCGGGCAGTCTCAATGCACGTCCGCATCCCGGCAGTGATGTCAGATGCCACCGGGATGGAGGGTTTATAAAGGCGGCCACACACCGCAACCCTCTGTCACAGGCTGTCCATCTGAGGGAGGGTGTATACCGTTCCTAAATTTCATGCCTCTCTACCTTTACAAGTAAGTGTTCGATGTGCAGTCATGTCTGATGGTGACAGAAACTGCACCTATGAGCTTTCCTAATCAGTATTGTTTCTTTTATTATATAGAACCAGCTTATGAGGATCTTTTCCAAGTATGATTCCCTAAGCCTTGGCCATGGCTCCCTTATAGTTCACTGACCTGCTATTGCCCTTTTATTTTGCTAGGAGGTGTTTCCACCTCTAGCAATCAATCATTGATTCTATTAAAGGTAAAAACATGTTTCATGAACAAATTTAGGTCAGTTTGGATGCCCTGCCTAAACATTCACCTTTCCAATCTTTGATCATTTTTATTTTCCTTCATTAAGGATATACATAACTTTATATCCCTCTGTGGCCATATTAAGACGGAAACACATGATATGAGAGCCTCTACATTGGTGATACTATTGCAGCAAGCAATTTCTATTCATTCATAACATACCTCCAACGTACGACAGCCTGGTAAGATTGTGAATATCAATGTTTTATCATTTCTCCTTTGTGTATATCTTGTATTATATCGACTGTTTTTGCCCCGTTCATGTATTATCTAATGTCCATATTTACTCTTATACACTACATTGTCAACCTTAGACTGTTAACTTCATTGTGAAACTATGTAATATTATGTCTCATATATGTTTTTTTCTATTCATTGTTTAGAGTTTACTACAATCCATGCCAAAACTCCTGAAGAAGCTCGTATTGAGCGAAACATGTTGTGTGGTAGATTGTTATTGAACCAAGTGGTTTTTTCGATCGTATGCCCTTGAAGGGTTTAAATATTGAGATATATGTATTATATTTTTAGATGGTGTCATGTCTATAACGACATGTGTTTTTAAAGTAATCTTTCAATAAAATGAATATTTTTTTATGAATATGTCATACATGTCTTTCTATTCCGTCTATTATATAATTTAAGCACCTTAAAAGTCCCTGGGGTGTTTTTAAACCCCCTGCCCTCCTCTATTTGTTGTTTTCTCAAAAAATCTGTAGTTTGCCACATGTTAAATGTAGCAAAAACAATCGTTCCCAAACACTGCAAAACAACACACACACCCACAATTGCAGAATGGCTTTCTGCCATGGAAGCCTTATATAAAATGTAAGAAACAGTGGCCATGGCTTCTGAAAATAGTGAAAAATTTCACAAATTATGGAAACCATGGTTTCTCTTTAAATATTCTGATTCTTTCGCCAAGATGCAAAATGGTTGAAGACACATCCAAAGTTCTTGGTCCCTGACTAGGGATGAGCTTCATGTTCGATTCAAACCCATGTTCGACTCGAACATCGTCTGTTCACCCTTTCGCCAAATTGTGAACGATATGGGCTGTTCGTGACAAATTCATGGCAGTGCATTGCTGGCTGATGATTGGCCAAGCATACACTATGACCCGCATGCTTGGCCAATCACAGCACCGTCAGTAGAGAGAGCTGTAATTGGCCAAAGCCAGTGTGGCTTTGGCCAATTATGGCTCAGGGGGTTTAGAACACGCCCCACACTATATAAGGCCACCTGCACAGTGGCCCTGTGTAGTGTGTTCCGGCGTGCTTAGAGAGAGAGAGAGACAGTGTCATTTTATTTGAGTTAGCTAGATTAGGCAGGACAGTCAGTGAGTTAGCTGCACTTACAGTGCATTGTGTATATATATGCATCCCAGGTGTTGTGTATATATATATATATATATATATATATATATATATATATATATATATACACTGTATTCAGTTTAGCTAGATACGTTCCTGTTATCTTCCTACTGACAGGCAGGCTTGTCTTGTTACAGTATTTACAGCTACCTGAAGAAAATTGCTGGTGTTCTTTTGATCCTATTAGTACCACAGTCAGGCAGGTAGACTATTTACAGTTAGTGTAGTGTGTCCTCCTCACAGTGTTCAGTTAAAGCTACAAGTTAGTTTAGTGTGACCTCTGCACAGTGTTCATCTAAAACTACAAGTTAGTGTAGTGCGTCCCCCTCACAGTGTTCAGCTAAAGCTACAAGTTAGTTTAGTGTGACCTCTGTACAGTGTTCAGCTAAAGCTACAAGTTAGGGTAGTGCATCCTCCTCACAGTGTTCAGCTAAAGCTACAAGTTAGTGTAGTGCGACCTCTGCACAGTGTTCAGCTAAAGCTACAAGTTAGTGTAGTGCGTCCTCCTCACAGTGTTCAGCTAAAACTACAAGTTAGTGTAGTGCGACCTCTGCACAGTGTTCAGCTAAAGCTACAAGTTAGTGTAGTGCGTCCTCCTCACAGTGTTCAGCTAAAAGTACAAGTTAGTGTAGTGCAACCTCTGCGCAGTGTTCAGCTAAAGCTACAAGTTAGTGTAGTGCGTCCTCTGAACAGTGTTCAGCTAAAAGTACAAGTTAGTGTAGTGCAACCTCTGCACAGTGTTCAGCTAAAGCTACAAGTTAGTGTAGTGCGTCCTCCTCACAGTGTTCAGCTAAAACTACAAGTTAGTGTAGTGCGACCTCTGCACAGTGTTCAGCTAAAGCTACAAGTTAGTGTAGTGCGTCCTCTGAACAGTGTTCAGCTAAAGCTACAAGTTAGTGTAGTGCGTCCTCTGAACAGTGTTCAGCTAAAACTACAAGTTAGTTTTTTGCAAGCTCTGCACAGTGTTCAGCTAAAGCTACCTGTAGAAGGTTGGTGGTGTTTTCTTAATCCTATCACTACCGCAGGCAGCTAAATAAGCTACCAGTTAGTTTTTTGCGAGCTCTGCACAGTGTTCAGCTAAAACTACAAGTTATGCCGCGTACACACGGTCGGACTTTTCGTCTACAAAAGTCCAACGGACGCTGACGGACTAAAGCTGGCTGGTAATCCGATCGTGTGTGGGCTTCTCCGGACTTTCAACGGACTTTTTCAGCCTCAAATCCGACGGACTTTAGATTTGAAACATGCTTCAAATCTTTCCGACGGACTCGAGTCCGGTCGAAAAATCCGCTCGTCTGTATGCTAGTCTGACGGACAAAAACCCACGCTAGGGCAGCTATTGGCTACTGGCTATCAACTTCCTTATTTTAGTCTGGTGTACGTCATCACGTAAGAATTCGACGGACTTTTGTGTGATCGTGTGTAGGCAAGTCTGTTCGTTAGAAAGTCCGCCGCAAGTCCGTCGAAAGTCCGTCGAAAGTCTGTCGGACAGGCTGTCGGACTTTTGTAGCTGAAAAGTCCGACCGTGTGTACGCCCCATTAGTGTAGTGCGAGCTCTGCACAGTGTTCAGCTAAAGCTACCTGTAGAAGGTTGGTGGTGTTTTCCTGATCCTATCACTACCGCAGGCAGCTAAATAAGCTACAAGTTAGTTTTTTGCGAGCTTTGCACAGTGTTTACCTAAAGCTACCTGTAGAAGGTTGGTGGTGTTTTCCTGATCCTATCACTACCACAGGCAGCTAAATAAGCTACAAGTTAGTTTTTTGCGAGCTCTGCACAGTGTTCACCTAAAGCTACCTGTAGAAGGTTGGTGGTGTTTTCCTGATCCTATCACTACCGCAGGCAGCTAAATAAGCTACAAGTTAGTTTTTTGCGAGCTCTGCACAGTGTTCAGCTAAAGATACCTGTAGAAGGTTGGTGGTGTTCTCATACTACAGGTAGGCAGTTGATTTTGCTAGCTGCAGTATCAGTATATATATATATATATATATATATATATATATATATATATATATATCCCAGCTTAGTGCAGCTACAGGCCATTAGTATGTCTGGAAGGCCAACAAGGAGAGGCAGACAGTTACAAGCCATTAAAAGAGGGCAAGCAGGCTCTGTGTCTAGAGGCAACAGTGCTGGTCATGGAGACGGTGCATCCTCATCAGCACGTGGCCGTGGGACACGATTGGCCTTTTTTTCGGCAGCTGGCCGTGTTGAGCCGCAACATGCGGAAGACTTGGTCAAGTGGATGACCAAGCCGTCCTCATCCGCCTCATCCTCTCTCACCCATGCTCAGGGTACTTTGTCTGGCAGAGCAGCTGCCAATGCGGCCTCTTCCCTCGGCTCAATGGCATCAGTGACTCCTTCCCTAGCCCCACCATGTCCTCCTGAGGAGTCCCTCGAACTGTTTGACCACAGTGTTGGGTACATGCTCCAGGAGAATGCCCAGCGTTTAGAAGGCTCTGATGATGATACTGAGCTAGATGAAGGCAGTAATGTGAGCACAGACAGAGGGGGTGACAAAGAAGGACAGCAATCTGACAGTCATGCTCCCCCTGCTGCAGCATACTGCCAGGTTTGCTCCAGTGATGAGGAGGGAGGGGATGATGAGGTCACTGACTCAACGTGGGTGCCTGATAGGAGAGAGGAGGAGGCACATCACCAACGAGGCAGGATGCCCTCCAGGGGCCAGCCTAAGGGCAGCACACTGACTGCATCACACCCCAAAGCTCTGCATGTGCAGGGCACTACTGTCTCTGTGCGTTATTCCAAAAGTTCTTTGGTGTGGGCCTTTTTTGAGATGAGTGCATCAGATCGCACTGCTGCTATTTGCAACATATGTCTCAAGTGTATCTCGCGTGGCCAAAACATCTCCCACTTGGGCACCACATGCTTGACCAGACATATGTTGACCTGCCATGCAGTTCGTTGGCAAGCGTATCTAAAAGACCCACACCAAAGAACAAAGAGGACCTCTCCTTGCTCCTCATCAGCTGAGATCTCCAACCCCACTATACCTTCAGTCCTCTCTGAGACCTGCACTGAGAGGAATGAAGGTGTAGAATTAGGTGTGTCACAGCCAAGTACTTGTGGGCAATCTGCTTTCAGTACACTGACGTCAGATTGTACCAGGGAAATTTCCCTGCCCCAGCTGCTGCACCGCCGAAAGAAGTTCGCTCCCAGCCATCCACATGCCCAGCGGTTGAATGCTAGCTTGGCAAAATTGCTGGCACTTCAACTGCTACCTTTTCAGTTGGTAGACTCTGCCCCCTTCCATGAGTTTGCGGAATGTGCGGTTCCTCAGTGGCAGGTTCCCAAACGCCACTTTTTCTCATGGAAGGCAATTCCGGCTCTCTACCGGTATGTGGAAGGCAATGTCTTGGCCTCGCTGGACAGGGCGGTCAGTGGTAAGGTGCATATTACCGCTGACTCATGGTCCAGCAGGCATTGACAGGAATGTTACCTAAGTTTCATGGCACATGGGGTAACTCTTCTGGAAGCTGGGAAGGATGCAGGACAAGGTGCAGCAGTGTTGGAGGTTGTTCCACCACCACGCCTCCAAAATGCCACTACTAGTGATTCTGATACACCTCTCTCCTCCATCCCCTCCTCTTCTACTTCCTCCATGGCCTCTTCCTGTGCTTTGTCCTCGGAACCAGCAGTGCTCCGTAGGCGTTCAAGGGGCTACGCAAGTATGCAGGCCAAAAGATGCCATGCGGTGCTTGAGCTGGTGTGCTTGGGGGACAGGAGCCACACTGGGGCAGAGGTTCTATCAGCTCTACAGGGGAAGGCTCAGAGGTGGTTGACGCCACGCCAGCTTCAGCCAGGAATGGTGGTTTGCGACAATGACACCAACCTCCTCTCTGCCCTCCAACAGGGACACTTCACCCATGTTCCCTGTTTGGCTCACGTCCTTAATTTGGTGGTGCAGCGGTTCTTGTGCAGGTACCCAGGCTTACAGGATCTCCTGAGGCAGGCCAGGAAAGTCTGTGTGCATTTCTGCCGGTCATATAATGCCAGTGCTCGGCTGAAAGACCTCCAAAAGGAATTAAACCTGCCCAAGAATTGCCTAATCTGTGACATGCCCACCAGGTGGAACTCAACATTGGCCATGCTGCAGCGGCTGCACACACAGCAGAGGGCCATTAATGAGTACCTGTGCGACTATGGCACCAGGACAGGGTCAGGGGAGCTTGTTTTTTTTCCCCACGCCAGTGGGCCATGATCAGAAATGCATGCACTGTCCTGTCACCATTTGAGGAGGCCACGAGGATGGTGAGCAGTGACAGTGCATGCATCAGTGACACTGTCCCCCTTGTCCACCTGTTGGATCACATGCTGCGTGGAATAATGGACAGGACACTTGAGGCTGAACAGAGGCAGGAAGAGGAGGACTTCCTTAGCTCTCAAGGCCCCTTATATCCAGACAGTGTTCTTGCGTGCCCGCCGATCACACAGGAAGAGGATGAGGAGGAGGAGGAAGAGGAGGAGGATTGTGTCAGTATGGAGGTGGAGCCTGGCACTCAGCATCAGCAGCAGTCTTTAAGGGATCATTTACAGTCCCAAGAAACACATGGACTTGTACGTGGCTGGGAGGAGGTGGCTGTGGATCATGTTGTCCTTAGTGACCCAGAGAACTCCGGACCGAATGCCTCAGCAAACCTAAGCTGCATGGCCTCCCTGATCCTGCAAAGCCTGCAGAAGGATCCTCGTATTCAAGGCATCATGGAGAAGGAACAATACTGGCTGGCAACCCTCCTTGATCCATGTTACAAGGGTAAGGTTGCAGACCTTATCTTGCCATCGCAGAGGGAACAGAGGATGAAACATTTTCGGGAGGCCTTGCAGAAAGGTCTGTGCAACGCATTCCCAGAGACTGGGAGGTTACAAACTCCTGTTTCTGGACAACGTGTTGCTGAGGCTTCGGTCAGTCAAAGAAGGAGCGGTGGAGAAGGTGGCCGTCTGACTGATGCGTTCAGACAATTTTTTAGTCCACAGCCCCAAGGTATGATCGGTTCTAGCAACCATCGCCAGCGTCTGTTTTACATGGTGCAGGAATACCTAGGGGCAAGATCTGACTTGGACACCTTTCCCACCGAAAATTCCTCTGGGTTACTGGGTCTTGAGGATGGATCACTGGCCAGAGCTTGCACAGTATGCAATTGAGCTACTGGCCTGTCCTGCATCCAGTGTTCTTTCGGAATGCACATTCAGTGCTGCTGGAGGCTTTGTAACCAATCACAGGGTGCGTCTGTCCACTGACTCGGTCGATCGACTGACCTTCATAAAAATGAATCAGTCTTGGATCACCACCAGCTACCAAGCACCTGATGCTGATGTAACTGAATAATTTTTTATGAAATGTCAGATCCCTTCAAAGACTGCCTATGCTGACTATCCTGTTATGCTGAGTAATTATCCTCTTCCTCCTCAATGATCATGCTGATAGCTTGTAAGAACATTTTTGGTTCTGGGCGCCGTCACCAGTACCTAAGGCCCAATTTTTCAGCCCCTGTTTAACAGGGGCGTGTAATTACAATTTTTGATGCAATTCTTTGCAGCAGGGCTAATTCCTGCGCTCCAACTAGAGTATCTGTGAGGGGTTGCAGTGTTGTGGCACCAGCACCAGTGCCTAAGGCCCAATTTCTCAGCCCCTGTTTAATAGGGGCATGTAATTACAATTTTTGATGCAATTCTTTGCAGCAGGGCTAGTTCCTGCGCTCCAACTAGAGTATCTGTGAGGGGTTGCAGTGTTTTGGCACCAGCACCAGTGCCTAAGGCCCAATTTTTCAGCCCTTGTTTAACAGGGGCGTGTAATTACAATTTTTGATGCAATTCTTTGCAGCAGGGCTAGTTCCTGCGCTCTAACTAGAGTATCAGTGAGGGGTTGCAGTGTTGTGGCACCAGCACCAGTGCCTAAGGCCCAATTTTTCAGCCCCTGTTCAACAGGGACATGTAATTAGAATTCTTAATCTAATATTTCACAGCAGGGCCTGTTTCTGCACCCACCAAGAGTAACTGTGAGGACTTACAGTGTTGTGGCACCAGCACCACCACCACCACCAAAGGCCCAATTTTTCTGCCCCTGTTCAACAGGGGCATGTAATTACAATTCTTGATCTAATATTTCACAGCAGGGCCCTGTGGGGGCTTACAGTCTTGTGGCCACAACAACACCTAAGGCCCAAATTTCTGCTGAGTATATAGGGCAGGCCCCTACTTTCAAACATCCAACTTACAAACGACTCCTATTTGCAAACGGAAGGAGACAACAGAAAGTGAGATGAAATCTACCCCTAGGATGGGAAATTCTCTACTGTAAGAGTTAATATGGGAAAAACTTTTCTCCTTTACACTGATGCTTTATCACCAATTCTTGATTCACTAAAAACCCCACATTTTCAAAAAACATTTGTCATTGGGATAAAAAGTGAGGTGAAATCTTCTGAAGAGGAGCACAGACAGCAAAACAAATGTCACAGGGGTGATAACCCTTCCCTATGTTTTACAAAAAGCTTAAAATAGATTTTTTGGCTGGAGCTAAACATGTTAAAAATGTACCAGTTCAAAATTACAAACAGATTCTACTTAACAACAAACCTACAGTCCCTGTCTTGTTTGCACTGCCTGTATACTGCTGTTCAGAGTATATAGGGCCTTGGGTCTCCACACCTTTCCTTTTTTAATTTTGGTGAGGGGTTCCCCTTAATATCCATACAAGACCCAAAGGGCCTGGTAATGGACTGGGGGGGTACCCATGCCGTTTCTCTCACTGATTTCCATCCATATTGCCAGGACCCAACATTACATTAAAGCAGCAAGCAGTTTTAAATGACTTTTATTCCTTTAAAAATGTCATTTTGTGCAGGGTGCATGGGAAACATGCGCCACTTTACAGGCATACTATAGACACCCCCCAGGTACGATATTTAAAGGAATATTTCACTTTTTTTTTTTTTTTTTTTTACTTCAAGCATCATTAAACTCACTGCTCCTGAAAAAACATTAGTTTTTAAATATTTTTTTGCATTGATACATGTCCTCTGGGGCAGGACCGGGTCCCCAAACCTTTTTAGGACAATACCATGCAAATTAGCCTTTAAAATGAGCACTTTTGATTTTGAACATTCGAGTCCCATAGACGTCAATGGGGTTCTAACGTTCGTGCGAATTTTCGGTCCGTTCGCAGGTTCTGGTGCAAACCGAGGTGGAACCGGGTGGTGTTCGGCTCATCCCTAGTGCTGACCCACTGCCCTTCTGATCTAATCTGGATACGGAAGTTATCTAGGCCTTGCCAGATAAGCCCACAGTCTGTCTGGAGATGTTCAAACTTGGAAGTTAAAGATCATTGACAGCCTGAAATGAAAAGGTTTTCTGAAGAGAAATACTCAGAGGGGTGTGCCACATCCCAAATATAACATAATTGACAGCCTGAAATAGCAGTCATCAATTTGGAGAAATCTGCCTGTTTCAGGGACTCAGGTTCCCAGGACACCATTTGAGTTGCCCTGTTGCTGCAGCTAGTAAGCCATTTTCCATCCACGGCCTGGAAGTTCTAGTGTCTGGTGCACTATAAGTTCTTTGCAATTGATCCCAAATTAATTTGTGGATAAGTGCGAGACACACATATGTGTGGGCTGGCTCTAATTTACTGGGATTTTGAGTGATACACAGTGATAAAATTTTATATACTCTATTATTTGCCTGTTTGGTCACAGCAATCACATGGTACAGAGCTGCTCTCATTGGCTCTGTACCTTTTGCCCTGGTTATGCACTGTCCAATCACTGCACAATTACAGGCACTGTATGCATGCACATGTGTGCACAGACAGAGAATAGGATGTTTATAGATGGCCACTACCAACAGGAAGCACTGGGGTTGATTTACTAAAACTGGAGAGTGCACAATCTGGTGCAGCTGTGCATGGTAGCCAATCAGCATCTAACTTCAGCTTGTTTATTTAGGCTTTGACAAAAAACCTGGAACCTGATTTGGTTTCTATGCACAGCTGCACCCGATTTTGCACTCTCCAGTTTTAGTAACTCAACCCCACTCTACTCAACCTTTCAACAGCTGGTCTACAAGTGGTTAAACAACCTCTGCAAGGGCAGAACTTTGTTACTTGTATGTTTGGATGAATAAAAGTGTGAAAAATGCACCACAACAGCTTTGCTCTTTTATTATGACAGTGGAAAGCGGAAAAACAAAAACATTGTTACGGCTTAGGAATAAGCTTCTTGAATAAGGTACCAAGAAACTGAAACCATTGAAACTGCCATGAGGAAAATATTAGGACTGACATCATTACCATTACTGACCTTATTCTGACGATGAGGGTTGCTTGTCTTTTTCAGGTTTTAATTAGAAAAAAAACAGAGAAAAAGGAGCTTGGTATTAATCGTATGATACCCAATATGGAGGCATTTCAGCCCACCCCTGAGGGGTGACATACCTCCATATTGGGTATCATAGAATATATACCAAGCACCTTTTTTTCTGTCTTTTTTTCAGTTTTTTTTTTCAGTTTTTCTAAAGGTGTTTTTACACCTTAAAAGGGCAGCTGGTAGGCATTACTGCCATGATTCTATCAACTGAGGCTTATCAGCCCACTTTGTATCAGGGCAGTGCCATCTTTTTTTGGTATTTTGGTTTAATACTTAATATTAGTCTCTTACGGGAACATTTATATATCAAATGAAACCATAATGAAGTCCAACCTCTTGATATGTCTGCCTGTTCCAGGTCAGTAACAGTACTGAAACCACTGAAGCAGCATGACAGCCAGGGAATTTGTATTTTCAATAAGAAAGTTAATCACTGGCTCCCTATTTTCTGTCTTAGTTTTCAATTTACATTCTTTTAATAAAGTAGAGATGTTTCATTTTCTGATTGATCAAACAATGCTACTGAAATCTCATACATTGCAACATGATAACTTTGGTACTTGGAACTTTGGTATCCCTTAAATAATGGCAATTGTGTAATTTGAAAAAGCTGTTTTGAAATGCTATTCGTTTCATTCTTATGTGCTTCTATTGTTCCCCCGGATACATTAAATATTACATACAGTATGTTATTTTCTTTTTTAGTTGTGTGACTGAATGAAAGCAACATCGACCACCCCTCAGTCAAAAAAAGTAAAAAAAAAATAGACAAATTTTTGTGTCAATGCACAAAAAGGTTAAGAAGCTCTGATGGCTGGCTGAATACTACAACAGTGAAAAGAGAATACACTTACAATAGAAGTATGAAACAGTACATGAAGGGGGTTAAGAATGTTGATGTTCATAACTGAATGTTATATAAATATTTGTACCATAAATTCAGTCCCAAGATGGTATTTGTGTGGAAACTGACTTTTCAATTCTGTAAGAAGAACAAGAAACTTTTTCATTAGAGAGAGTAACAGAAAAATAAAGCTTACAAAGTACTAATAAACAATATCCTTCCCCTCATTCCTTCTAATTAAATCAAACACTGCTGAAGGCTCAATAAAAAAGTCATAATGTCTGACTCCTAGCTACGTTTGATCTAGATTGTTAAACAATGGTAAAACAAATAAAAGAAAGGATGACTATCAGTTTGTGAAATGTCATCTTTAATTTCTTGATTGGATCACTAATCCTTGCCATTCTCAATAAAGCGGAAAAACAGTGGAATTCTGACATCCCTCTAGGTAAAGTATATCTTATGTGTGCTGCATAAGAATTTATTTTAGATACTGTAATTGTAAATGTACATTCCTTTTCTTATATCCTAAGGGAAAATTGTCCTGTGTTGTTAATACCATTATAAACATAATCTTTTGTGTCACTTACAAAGTAGTTAATGATAAAAGTTTAATTCAAGAAAAACACAGTTAAAATAGTCAAGATCAAGAAAATGTCAGAGAGGCTTGGTACTTGCCCGCTGAACCTGGTGTCAGACTGCTCAGAACTAGTACTATGAATTTGCTTGCAAAAGGAACACACAATGGTTGATTTACTAAACCTTTCTTTGGCAGGATGTATACTAAAATTGGAACTATACAGAGAAGATTAGCATGGCCCCTGCGCAAGTATCACACGCAAATTCGTGAAGCGTTCCACATTTTTTCTCTCTTGTTATCTCCTGCCTTGACTATTGCAACTCCCTTATTATAGACTTACCTCTCCATAGGCTATCCATAGGCTATTCCCTCTTCAGTCTATCATGAATGCTGCTGCCAGACTCATCTACCTTACCTTACTTTACACTGGCTTCTGACTGCCCAGTAAATTAAATTCAAAATACTAACTACAACATACAAAGCAATTCACAACTCTGCCCCCAGCTACACCACCAATCTTGTCTCCAAATATCACCCAAACTGTCCTCTCCACTTCTCTCAAGACCTCCTGCTCTTAAGCTCACTTGCCTCCTCCTCCCACACTCATCTCCAGGACTTCTTCAGAGCCTCTCCTATCCTCTGGAACTCTCTACCTCAATCTGTCCAGCTATCTCCTACTCTGGCTGCCTTTAGGTGATCCCAGAAAACTTACTTCTTCAGGGAAGCCTATCACACCTCCAACTAATCTTTTATCCCTTCCTTCACCTCATCCCCACAGTTAAAACTTCTGTACCCCACCCTCTTAGATTGTAAGCTCTCATGTGCAGGGCCTTCTTAATCCTCTTGTATTTTATCATATTGTGACTGTACTGTCTCCCTTTTATATTGTAAAGTGCTGTGTAAACTGTTGGTGCTATATAAATCCTATATAATAATAGTAACATGGTGGCCAATCAGCTTCTAACTTCAACTTGTTCAGTTAAGGTTTGACGAAAAAAAAGGGAGGGAAGCAGTGCTGAGCCAGATTTTGCATTGTCCAGTTTTAGTAAGCCAACCCCATAGACTTTAACATTACCACACCAGACTTTTGTAAAACAACTATTTACAAAATTAATTTAACCCTTTAGTTACTAGAGCCTTTTTTTGTGTTTGTTGAACATGTTTAAAAAATGATTTTAGGCCTGAAGATTACATAAAACTCCCAAACATTATATATTTTTTGAATGAAGACACCCTAGAGAATAAAACAGTGGTATTTGCAATTTTTTCTATTGCACACAATATTAGCACAAATGCTTACGAAATGCAAAATTTCTGTAAAAATGCACTCATTTTAGGTCACATAAATGCAATATATTACCCGATTTTTTGTTAAAATATTAAGGATGATGTGAAGTCTTAAAATTGCATGCACCCATGATATAGCAACAAACTTTGGTACGTTGCCTTTCCATAGGCAACACTTTAGAAACCCCTACAGGTCATCAGTTTAGATTTAACTGTGAATAATGTGCCTAGAATTATTGCTCTCACTCTTCCACGTGCAGTGATTTGTAGCATGCACAGCTCAATCAACATTTTCAGTGCATAGGCACCTCTGTTGTATGCATTTATGTTTGTTCATGCATGTATGTAGGGGTGGGTTTCTCAAACATTTTTTTTATTTGAAGAGCCTGGGGATAACTTGAAGGCTATATTCACCTTTTACTGAAAAATAATACATTCACATTTTTTTGTAGATTAAAAAATATGTATTTATTATTTTTTTGACAAGAGCCTGTAAAGTACTGCATCGACAATTAGTGGATTGCGTGTGCAATTTCAGGATCCTGCATGGGCTGTCAGCTTGCAAGCTGGAAGCATTGTGAATTGACCATGAGTGCACTACTCAGTACACTCATGGTCCATTCCAGCTGCTGCAATGGAAGTTTTCTCAGTCGTTTTCTCATTCACAGATTCCTGTGAGTGAATGATGTGGCTGTGTTGGCGGAGCCCAGCCCTTTACATTTTTTATATTATTTTGTTTTTTTTTTACTAAAAATTCTCTTTTCATGTATGTATGTGAGTTAGGGACCTTAAGCTCCTTGCGGGCAGGGACTGATGTGAATGTACAATATATATATATATATATATATATATATATATATATATATATATATATATATACTATACACTATACAAGCACCTCAAAATAGATTTATTAAAAACTCCCCTATATGATGCTTTTTTTTGCTGGCAGGTTCTCTTCAATCATTTGCCGTCTGCGCTATAGCCAAAAGACAGCTACTGCGTGGACTTAATTTGCCAGGGGGGCATCCATGGATGTCCTCCCGTACTTGAGCGTGGCACACTCTGTGATCAGCGAGTCTATGAGACTCGCCTGATCACAGATCTGAGTAAGGGGTCGATCCCCTTAAACAGAGCCAGTAATCGGCTATTTAAAAAAAAGCTGATTGCTGGCGGCTGCGAGAGGGACGTTGGTCCTGATTGTGGAGAGGTTTCTGTGCCCACTAGCCTCACCTACCAGTGCCCACCAGCGCCACCTACCAGTGCCCACAGTGCCACCCATCAGTGCCCACAGTGCCACCTATCAGTGCCCACAGTGTGTCATCCACAGTGCTGCCTATCAATATCACCTACCAGTGCCACCTACCAGTGCCCATCAGTGCCACCTACCAGTGCCCCTCAGTGCCACCTACAAGTGCCCATCAGTGCCACCTATCAGTGCCCATCAGTGCCACACCTCAGTGCCACTCATCAGTGCCACCCACCAGTGCCACCCATCAGTGTCACCCAGTGCCTTCTTATCAGTGCCCATCAGTGTCGCCTTATCTGTGCCCATCAGTGCAGCCCATCAGTGCCCATCAGTGCAGCCCATCAGTGCCCATTAGTGTAGCCTTATCAGCGAATATCAACAAAGAAGAAAAATTACTTGTTTGCAAAATTTTATAACAGACTATTAAACATGTTTTTTTTTTTTCCATGGTGATCCATGGTGAAAGCAATACAAGTGGTTAAATAGTTACATAGTTAGTCAGGTTGAAAAAAGACACAAATCCATCCAGTTAAACCTTAAAAACAATAAATAAATAAAATAAAAAATATCGTACAATCCAATATACCCAATTTTATACCCACAGTTGATCCAGAGGAAGGCAAAAAACCCCAGCAGAGCATGCTCCAATTTGCTACAGCAGGGGAAAAAATTCCTTCCTGATCCCCTAAGAGGCAATTGGATTTTCCCTGGATCAACTTTACCTATAATGCCCCATACACACGGTCGGACTTTGTTCAGACATTCCGACAACAAAATCCTAGGATTTTTTCCGGCGGATGTTGGCTCAAACTTGTTTTGCCTACACACGGTCGCACAAAGTTGTCGGAATTTCCGATCGACAACCACGCGGTCACGTACACCACGTACAACGAGACTAGAAAAGGCCGGTTCAGAACCAAGCGCAGCACCCTTTGGGCTCCTTTTGCTAATCTCGTGTTAGTAAAAGTTTGGTGAGAGATGATTCGTGCTTTTTCAGACTCGTGGCTTTCAGATCGTTTTCTGCCGTTCAGTTTGTGCTTGTGGGTTTGTATCTGCTCTTCAGTGCGTGCAGCAAGTTCCGCGTGACTTTAGGTAGTCATTGTATTCTTGTTCGTTCGTTACTGGTTTTCAGGTCGCTCTTCACAGGCCTTGCTGTTCTTCAGTGCGTTCTGTTACTTCGTTCTGAGCAGCCGACCGTTTTCTAGCCATGTTTCGTATGCGTACTCCTCGTACAGTTCGTGCTGTGCGGGGGCTTGGTGTTGGGGTCCTGACCTTGACACAAGTCCAGTCCATGAACAGGGTGGGGAGGAGTTCATGGACCAAGAATTGGTTGCTTCAGAGTGACCAGTTCTGTCATATGCCTTTGCTCTGTGAGATCCGTGAGAATAATCCTGATGATTTCAGGAACTTTCTCAGGATGACGGACCCCGTATTTCACCGTTTGTTGGCTTCGCTGACCCCCTATATCAGCAGGCAGGATACCTGCATGAGGAAAGCCATCACTCCGGAGCAGAGGCTCGTCGCTACCCTGCGGTATTTGGCCACAGGGAGAAGCCTGCAGGACCTCAAGTTCTCGACAGGCATCTCCCCCCAGGCTCTTCTTTGTGGACATTTACTGCTTGTGTTTGTTTGAGCTGACCCTGACAGAAATGTGTGGAGTCCAGAAAATGTCGTGATTGTGTAACCTTATACAAAGCACTGTTGGCTGTTATTTACTAAATGCAAAGACACTTTTCACTACAAGTGCACTTGCAACTGCACTGAAACAGCACTTGTAGTGCAAAGTGGATTTGCCCTTAGGAAATTACCCCCATTTTCTCATAAAACAACAATTACATCACCCCAAAAGTGTTGTAGCGTTGAGACAATAATCCACACATTCTTGATGAACAATCTTTTTAATACCTGCACAATCACATGTGCATTTACCAAAGGTTTTTCTGACAAACCAACATGTTTGTTGTATAACAATTTTTGTGGTGTCATTATCCAAAATCAAAATGTGCATTTTATAGAAAACAGGCCTGTGTAAAACCAACAAGAAAGACACAAATCTTGATCTTACAAAGTTCACATTAGGTAGAACTTGAAGGCAATATCAGACATCAGTATTTAGGAACTGTGTTTGATATTGCGTTCAGATGGGGGAAAATCACCCCTGGAAAAGCCAAATTTGGAAGATGCACACAAATTTCCCAATGTCAACATGTGCTATCTGCCATCAGGGGGGATCAAGGGATGTGTTTTGGGGGAGAAACCCCTTCCTCACCGCTACTTTATTATTGAGGAAGGGGTTGCACCCCCAAAACGCGTCCATTGATCTCCCGTGATGGCAGATAGCACATGTTGGCACACTGTGTGCATCCTCCAAATTTGACTTTGGGAAAAATCACAAAAACTTTTCGCACATTGTAGCAGACAAAAGAAGAAAGTGATTTGGAGGGGTTTTAAACTCGCCCCAAAAACATCAATGATGTTTTTATATTTTGGAATAACATCATTGATGTTTTGCTTGATGTTTTCCAATTGTAAATTACACCCCATGATCTCCCCGATCAGGATCTGGGCACTTTCGGATGTGAAAGGATCTACATCCACAACCTCACGATCACCTAAAATGAGAGGAACCCAAAATAAATTAGGTTTCCAAAAAAATGCCGCCATCCATCTCTTATCGGAGCCTGTGGTCGCAGACACTCACCTGTTGTGGTGACTAGTTCCACCACGTCTTCATCCTCCTGCTCATCTTGTGTTGGGGGGATTTCCCCTTCTTCCAGAGGGGGGGGCTCTGGTCTCCTCGGATGAGGGGTGTCCTCCGAGTCTTTTCTCCCCTATGTAAAACAAAAATGGTATAATTAGCACACAGATATTTAATGTCAGAACTATAAAGATGAAACATTGCTTGGAAGTGGGGTACAATTATCTATTTTAGCTGAGTTCCAAGATGTAGCTTTTTTAGTGTCCTTTGTCAAGCTGCAATACTTTACCTGTTTAGTACAAGCTTCACAGATGGAGACCCCCCCTATAGTATACACTGGAGCACCTGTGTGCCCCCCCCCCTAATAAAAATGATGTTCTTGTGTCCCACACTAGTGCTCCAGTGTCCAGATGTGAAAACAGCTGCTGAGTGTCCTCTCCTTACACACAATCTAGTTTGCATTTCATTCTAGTAACAAAGCCATCTACACAACCCAATTCTTTGAAGCCAAGTATAGGGCGTCAAAATGGTGGCCAAATGCATATGGGCTAAACAATGGTATTTTATAATCCGAAATAAAAATGTGTGATCCGAACGAATAATGTGCCCATGAACATGAAAGTTGACATTTTAAACTGTACAACAGTTCCTAAAAGCACATGGAGCAGCACGAACGTAATAAACACAAAAACAATAGGAACACAGCACAACTGCTTACTTTTTTGCAGCACTCTCCGGATCTTTCTGTACTGCTCATGTTCTCGTAATTTCAGGTCCGACCACCGCTTCCTGAGCTAATCTTTCGATCGTCGTACCCCGAATTTCCGGTGCAGACTCCTGACCACTTTCGCCATGATCTTGGCCTTTCGGACATTGGGGTTGGGGTAAGGCCCATACTTTCCATCATAGTCGGCCTTCTTCAGGATGTCCACCATCTCCAACATCTCCCCAAAGGACATATTTGAGTCCTTCAATCTCCTTCTGGATCGGGACGTTTCAGGCTCCGGCCTTTCCTCCTCCTCCTCCTCCTCGTTGCTACAATTAGCACGATCCTGCTGTCTATCCGCCATGTGCTCTTCCCCCACTGCGCCGAACGAAAAGGGGCGGGGAATAGACTAGAAAGAACGTCAGGGGCGGGCGGAGTTATACGCATGCGCAGTGTGTATAAATCGTAACACGCGCGCGTCTTACGTACGATCTGTGAGCGGAGGAAGGAGCATCGGAGATGCCGATCGTGATAACGAAGGTAGGATCTAAACTTGGGCCTATACTGCTTCGAAATGGAAGCCTATATTGTAACAAGATTAGGGGAGTTTGGCCTGACATTAGGGTTTGTCTTGTGTTGTGTCTTGCAGAGAAAATGGATGGGTTCAACGACCACAATTTCCTGCTCCTGTTTATTGACAAATACAGGGAGCTGCCCTGTCTGTGGCAAGTGAGACACCCCCACTATAACCATAAACAAAAGAGGCAGGCAGCGCTGGAGAAACTGCTGGAGTTGGTGAAGCCGGTGGTCCCCACAGCAACCATCCCTTATTTAAAAGCTAAAATTGGTGGCCTGAGGAGTACTTATCTTAGGGAGCGCAAGAAGGTCACAGATTCCCAGAGGTCCAGAGCTGCAGCAGATGACATTTATGTCCCCAGGCTGTGGTACTATGAGAGACTGCGATTTCTGTCAGACCACACTGAAGTCAGGGAATCCCTCTCTACTCTTCCTTCCACGCTTCCTTCCATACCAGCTGAGGCTTCTGATGTCCAACCTGGGCCTTCTAGCCAGGAAGAAGTGGAGGAGCCCAGCTGGAGCCAGGTATAGCATTCTTCTACAGATTTCTGGGCAATAAATAAATTATGTTTACTAGATGTTATTATTGATCATTAATTGAAAGTGTTTTACATATCAATAGACAGTAGTGGGCACCCAAAATTGGGACAAGAATGAAAACTGCTGGGCTCAGAAGGATAGTCTGTTATATTTGTTAACATTCAATTTGCAGCAGTCAGGAGGTGAAAATTGTGTGTGATTGATGGAAAAAATACTAAAACTATGTCCCTTTTTCATACACAGGAAGACCTCAGCCAGGAGGAGGCTGTGGAATGTGTCAGCCAGGAGGAGGCGGGGATTAGTGTCAGCCAGGAGGAGGCGGGGATTAGTGTCAGCCAGGAGGAGGCGGGGCTAAGTGTCAGCCAAGAGAAGCCTGGGACAAGTCGCAGCCTGACTGAGTCTCAGGTTCCTCCCCTCCACTTGCCATACAAAAGGGCCAGGAAGGCCACTCCCAGTCCTGTGCAGGATTCAGCATACAGGCTGATCCAGGAGGCTTCTGCGTCCCTCAGAGCCTTCCCCAGTGCTGCAGAGGCCTTTGCCTGCATAGCTGCCACCAAATTGCAGGGCATGCAGGAGGGCCAACGCAAGCTCTCTGAGGACCTGATTCATAAAGTCCTACGTAAGGGGGAGAGTGGGGAACTGACACCCAAGACGGATGTCATTGAGATCGATGATCCTCCTCCTCCTCTTCCTCCTGCTGCCACAACTCCACCACCAGAGCCACCACGTGGAAGGAGGCGTGGAAAGAAGACCAAAGAGTGATGACCCTGGGTTCAGTCTGGTCTGACAGAAGATGCAGTCTCTCGTATGACCACAGCCTGGGGACACAGATGTCATCTGCTGCTTTCCAGATCTCTCGGACTTCTGGACCAGACTGCCCTCCCTTAGATATGAACTCCTCAGGCCACCAATTTTGCTTTTAAATAATTCATGTCTGCCCTGGGGGTCCAAGGCTTCACCCACTTCTGCAGTTTCTCCAGCGTTGCCTCCCTCTTTGTTTTTTTATAGTTGTGACCCCTTAATAAAATTTTTTTAGGTAAATTCTACTCTCCTGTGTGTGTGTTTTCATCCAAAAAGGACAGTTTGTTGGTGACGATTATGGTACATTTCTAACATAAAATGTGAAATTAACAAGGGACAACAACACCAAACAATCTCCTACAGATTAAATAGAACAACATATCAATGGTGTTGTGGGAACATGTCACAAAAACACACAAACATTTTCGGGAGTACAAATCAAAATCACCAAAAAAAAAAAAAAAAAAAAAGAGAAACACAAAAAAAGATTCTACATTAAAGGCAAAAAAAAAAATATATATATATACAAAAATATGTTGTCAGATGTGAGAAATCAAAATATATTGAGGGAATCCCGATAAATAGTAACGAAAGAAGTTTGTGAGAAGTGTGTGTGAATATGAGCATCAAAACTACTTAATTCTTGTCACGTTTTAAAGAAGAAGAGAGTGCGCTGTATTAAACCATTTTGAACATTGCAGCGTGACGAAAGTGCTGTATCCATTGTGAACGCTAAGTTTACCAGAACGAGCTGTCCCGTCTCGGAATTTCTTCTGAGCATGCGTGGCACTTTGTGCGTCGGAACAGGCCACACACGGAATTGACGCGATCGGATTTTGTTGTCGGAAAATTTTATCTCCTGCTCTCCAACTTTGTGTGTCGGAAAATCAGATGGAAAATGTCCGATGGCGCCCACACACGGTCGGAATTTCCGACAACACGCTCCAATCGGACATTTTCCATCGGAAAATCCGATCGTGTGTACGGGGCATAAATGTTAGTACCCAGTTATATTATGTACATTTAGGAAAGTAGCATAGCTGCATAGCTTGGTGTCATCTGCAAAGACAGAAATGTTACTTTTGATCCCAGACCCAATATCATTTATAAAGATATTAAAAAGTAAGGGTCCCAGCACTGAACCTTGGGGTACACCACTGATACCCTTAGACCATTCAGAGTAAGAATCATTAACCACTACTCTCTGAATTCTGTCTTTTAGCCAGTTTTCTATCCATTTACAAACTGATATTTCCAAGCCTGTAGACTTTACCTTACACATGAGCCACGTGTGGGGAACTGTGTTGAACGCTTTTGCGAAATCCAAGTATACCACGTCCACAGCCACCCCTCTGTCCAAGGTTTTACTTACCTCTTCATAAAAAGAAATCAGGTTTGTCTGACAACTTCTGTCTTTCATGAATCCATGCTGTCTGTTGCTTAATGTTTTTTTCCAGTAATGTGGTCTATGTGGTCTTTTATTAAACGCTCCAGTATCTTCCCGACTATAGAAGTTAAACTAACAGGTCTATAGTTACTTGGTAAAGACTTTGATCCCTTTTTAAATATAAGCACCACGTTCGCCCTGCGCCAATCCAGTGGTACTATTCCCGTCATTAATGAGTCCCTAAAAATTAGATACAATGGCTTTACTTTCAGAACCAGTCTTAATCAATTTCCTAGTGCTATCATCAATGACTTTTATGATAAACTTAATTTCTCTATGCTAAGTAATCTTATGTCTCTATGGTGTCACACCCCCACCAGACATGTGCCTGACTGTTCTGCTGTTTCTACTCTGGTTGTTTGGTCTAAGGCTGGTTACGGTAGGTCGCCCTACTAACTAAGGGATATTAGTGCAGTAATCTCTTATGCTGAGCCTTTGTGTTCTGATGGGGAACTGCCCCTCCGACATTACACACTGATCAGCGCTTGCAGCCATTGACTGCCAGTGCTGATAGGATGTCAGTTGGATTCTGGTTTTTCAGCAAGACCATTCAACAAAAGCCAGCTTCTGTTGGACAGGCAGTTGTACACAATGTCCGAATGTCGATTTTTGGATTGTGTGTACCCAGCTTCAGTGCGAAAACACTACTCCATAGAAGTCATAGTTTCCATACACTTCAGTATATATATTCTTTGAGAAAGATGGACTGAGCTTCATGGAAATGTTAACAATAAAAGAATGCTGCTGTTTTAAAATACCTCCTCTACAAGACCCATGAGTGCCTCTATACTACTATTAAAAAGGCAGGGATGCATGAAGTTGCTTGATTATTCTTTAGTAAAAGCAACTAATTATACTCCCTGTGCTATATCCCCCTTGAATTTTGTTTGTTTTTGGTGTTTTAGGAGAAAAACCTGGTTGCTTGTCTAGATTACTATCTTTATCTGTTTGCATCCACCCTCTAAAATCTTTTGTTTTCTCCCACTGGGGACATGCATTGTTGGATTTAGGTCTGTAGTGCACTATATCAGTATTGAGTTGGCCCACTCTTTACAGTTATAACAGCTTCAACTCTTCTGGGAAGGCTGTCCACAAGGTTTAGGAGTTTGTCTATGTGAATGTTTGACCATCCTTCCAGAAGCGCATTTGTGTGGTCAGGCACTAATGCAGACGAGAAGGCCTGGCTCGCAGTCTCCGCTCTAATTCTTCCCAAAAGGTGTTCTATAGGGTTTAGGTCAGGACTCAAGGCCAGTCAAGTTCCTTCACCCACCCCAAAACTCACTCATCCATGTCTTTATGTACCTTGTTTGTGCTCTGGTGCGCAGTCATGTTGGAGCAGGAAGGGGCCATCCCCAAACTGTTCCCACAAAGTTGGGAGCATGAAATTGTCCAAAATGTCTTGGTATGCTGACACCTTAAGAGTTCCCTTCACTGGAACTAAGGGGCCAAGCCCAACCCCTGAAAAACAACCCCACACCATAATCCCCCCTTCACCAAACGATTTGGACTAGTGCACAAAGCCAGGTCCATAAAGTCATGGATGAGCGAGTTTGGGGTGGAGGAACTTGACTGGTCCTGACCTCAACCTGATAGAACACCTTTGAAATGAATTAGAGTGGAAATTGTGAGCCAGGCCTTCTCATCCACATTAATGCCTGACCTCACAAATGAGCTTCTGGAAGGATTCCCAAACATTCTCATAGACACACTCCTAAACCTTGTGGACAGCCTTCCCAGTAAAGTTGATACTGTTGTAGCTGCAAATAGTGGGTCAACTCAATATTGAACCCTACGGACTAAGACTAGGATGCCATTAAAGGTCATATGCAAAGGCAGGCATCCCAATACTTTTGTTAATAGTGTATGTGAACCTGAAAATCCTTCCCAGGACTTGAGAACAGACACATCCCAATTTCTACTACCTAATGCAGGTCAGTGATTAACTGCTTGCTGCCCGCTGGGCGGTGCGGCTCTCATTCTGGGACGACGTCATCAGCTCTTTAACCATGTGATTGGCTGTGTCCAATCACAGCTGGTCACATGTAAACAAGGAAGTGCTGGTAATCAGCTCTCCTCGCCTCCCACTGACAGAGTGTGAGGAGAGCCGATCATCAGCATCTCCTCACAGGGGGACATGTAGGAATGTAATCAGGGCACTGATCATCAGTGCCCGGATTACAATAGTGCAATAGTGCAATACAGTGTCACCAATCAGTGCCCACCATAGCTGGCATTGGTGGGCAATAAGTGGCAGCAATAAGTGCCCACCACTGCCCACAAGTGCCACCAATCAGTGCCCATTAGCGATGCCAGTCAGTAATGCCCATCAGTGTCACCCATCAGTACCACCCATCAATGCCCATCAGTGCCCATCAGTATCGCCTATCCATGCCAAATATCAGTGTCCACCAGTGCTGCCTATTAGTGCCCACCAGTGCTGCCTATTAGTGCCCATCAGTGCCACCTAACAGTGCCCATCAGTGCTGCCTATCAGTGCTCATCAGTGCCACATATCTGTGCCCATAAGTGTGGCATATTAGTGCCTCCTCATCAGTGCCACCTCATCAGTGCCCATAAATGCCACCTCATCAATGCCCATCAGTTCAGCCTATCAGTGCCCATCAGTGCCGCCTCATCAGCGCACATCAGTGAAGGCGAAAAATTACTTAGTTACAAAATCTACTGACAGAAAAAAAGTAAAAAACTTTTTTTTCAAAATTTTTGGGCTTTTTTTGTGAAAAATAAAAAACCCAGCAGTGATTGAATACCACCAAAAGAACACTCTATTTGTGTGAAGAAAATGATAAAAAAATTGTTTGGGTACTGTGACAGACCTAGCCGGGACAGAGGCTGTTGGAGAGGACTGAATGCAAGCCTCTTGCCTTTTGATTATGGGCCCTGGATTTTTAATGGAACAATACGCTTTGTGAGGTGAATTAGAAATCCAGTCTGAACTGTACTAATCGGACTCAGTCTTGTATATATGTATATATTGTATGTTGTTTGATTCTGTTGGGGACTCCTTGCTGTGGTCATTTGGGATTTGTGTCCCTGTAGAGGGAGGGGGGATTCCTCCAGCAGCCCCCTGCTGATAAGACTGATTCATACTGTTGGGACGCATACTGTGAGGAGATGCTGGTGTCATCAACTCCAACTACCTGTGTTTATGTTAATTGAATGAGCTGATCACATTGTCCTCTATACAATGTAAGAGACGGGACGACTCCTATTGGAGCTGCTGCTATTGTGAGAAAATGTCCTGTGATAATTAACTCAGTCTGGGCAAAAGGTCATGTCTCAGTCACCTAGGCTGTATAAAGGATTAGTTTTTTAGCTCATGTTAATTAGGTTAATTAGGTTACGTTTGTATTGTTAGAGTAATATGAGCAGGAGGGGGGAACCTCATCTTCTCCTGTATATAAGACTGTATTCTGGTTCTGATTAAAGTGAGTCCATGTTAGCAACAAGCAAGTGTTGCCTTGTTTTGTGCTCAGAGGGGTTGGAATATCTGATATCTGTATCCAGACTACAAGGAAGTGGTATACTGACGGAAGCACTCAAGCGGAGTGTGGGACGTTCCGTGACAGGTACAGTGTAGCATGACCGCGCAATTGTCATTCAAAGTGCAACAGTGCTGAAAGCTGAAAAATGGCTTGGGCAGGAAGGGAGTGTAAGTGCCTAATAGGCAAGTGGTTAAATAGCAGGGATTTCTGAAGTTGCTCGACTATTTTTTAATAGGATACTTACCTGATTTGTTCAAAAAGTCTGTTGTTTATTGAGTTTAACCACTTGCCGACCTGCTCACGCCGATATACGTTGGCAGAAAGACAAGTACAGGCATACAGGGAGGAGGAGCTATGTCCCGACGACACCGCGACACACACACCCGGAAGACACGGGTTACTTTGGAGCCGGCCGGCTTTTTTTCTATATGCTTGCTATTACCATGTTTCTGTAAGTGCAACTTTTAATTTTATATATTCATTAAATACGCTGGTTTTACACTATGTGGAGCACTTTGTTTTTTGCATGGTGATATTTCCTTATGTGCGGAGGCTGGTGGGAGAGAGTCCCTGGACGCTGAGTGCCTGCTTTAAAGATCCCTGGCTGGGGTTGCAGCCATCTGCTCCCTGGGTCTCCTGTAATTAAGAGACCACTTGTATCTGGTAAGAGGCAGACATTTTTTTCAAGAGGTGGAGGTCTTTCTACGCACTCTACTTTTCACTACAGCAAGATTCTGTTTTAATATCCACAGAGCACTTGGAGACAAGCCATTTTTGCGTAATTCAATTTAACACGGATGGACTTTCAATATTATTGTTTATGTTGAGCCACGGACTTTTTTTGGGGAATATTGTTATCATTTTATATTACTTTTCCTTACTTATCACGTTATACTCCTTTTTTTCATAGATTTGCCACATTTTTCTTACAAGTTATTGGAGATACTCACTTGTCATTGATTTGGTTTTCAATATTGTGTTTGTTTTTTTTTGTTTTTTTTCACATGGACATAGTTATTGCTATCTGTGTCCCACCTAATTAATAGCATTTAGTTTGGCTTAACCTTAAAGTGTGTATTTATTGCTCAGCACTCCTATAATATTCATCTATAATATTCATTTATTCAGTGATTATCATTTATCCCCATATTTTTATGAGGCTTTTTAGGCATTTGCCAGTTGTCATTTTTAGTTTGTAGCGCGACTTATTGATTTATATAATATTAATGTACCTGTGCGTTGCCCTTTAAGAAGCGGTTTGCGGGGGCGCGCCGCAAGCTCCGTGAGTGTGACCCTGGATCCCACGGACTCAATGTCCACAGGGATACCCGCAATCGTCCCACAGAGAGGTAAATGCTGATGTAAACAAACATTTCCCTGTTCTGCCTAGTGACAGGACACTGATCACAGCTCCCTGTAACCAGGAGCAGTGATCATTGTTGTGTCACACATAGCCCATCCCCCCACAGTTAGAATCACTCCCTAGGACACACTTAACCCCTACAGTGTCCCCTAGTGGTTAACCCCTTCACTGCCAGTCACATTTACACGGTAATCAATGCATTTTTAATTGCACTGATCGCTGTATAAATGTGAATGGTCCCAAAATAGAGCTAAAAGTGTCCGATCTGTCCTCCATAATGTCGCAGTCACTATACAAATTGCTGATCACTGCCATTACTAGTAAAAAAATAAACTATTAATAAAAATGGTATAAAACTATCCCCTATTTTGTAGACGCTATAGCTTTTGCGCAAACCAATCAATAAACGCTTATTGCAATTTTTTTTACCAAAAATATGTAGAAGAATACATATCGGCCTAAACTGAGGAAAAAAAAAGTTTTTTTATATATTTTTGGGGGATATTTATTACAGCAAAAATTAAAAGAAATTTGTTTTTTTCAAAATTGTCGCTATGTTTTTGTTTATAGCGCAAAAAATAAAAACCGCAGAGGTGATAAAATACCACCAAAAGAAAGCTCTATTTGTGGGGAAAAAGGGACGTTAATCTGGTTTGGGATCCACATCGCACGTCAGCGCAATTGTCAGTTAAAGCGACGCAGTGCCGAATCGCAAAAAGTGCTCTGGTCTTTTGCCAGCCAAATGGTCCGGGGCTGAAATGGTTAATATCCCAATCTAAAATTTAAATAAACATCTGAATGGTCATGGAAGTGTCTTTTTTCCATTTCCTCTTCCTCGCTGCTTACCAGTTAGGACAAGATACAAAGTTAACCCTAACAATTAACTTCTACTCTTTGTTCCTTTTTGACTGGTAAATATACCATTAAAAGTTCTATCTGCGCCATAACCATAAATATTTGCTGATATTGTCAGAGTTCAGAGCTGTCCTGTATCTTGTGCACATGTCATGTGTTGTCTCAAGGAGCATATTGACTCACATTTAGGGTTGCCACCTAATCCCTTTAAATCCGAACACATATGAATTACACAAGTTCTGAAACTAATTTAGTGCAGATAAGGCGCCAAGTGAGTTTAATTACCACCTCAATCAGCCACAGAACCTGTGTAATTAATGCAGGCCACACACGGTCGAATTTCGAACAAATGTTCTTTTCAAAATCAGAAAGTTCGTATTTTGTGATCCGTTGATGCCACCATTGATTTTCGAAATTTGGCCGACCAAGCCTTCAATTTCACCGCATGTTGCTACAGAAAAGAATTTTCTTGGCCGGGAATCTTCTTTTCTCTCCGTAAATTTTCTTTTCTTATTACATTTTGCGCACGATTTTCCCATCATTGATTAGAAAATCGTTTGTTTTTCAAAAAATGTCCAACATGTCCGATTCCTCAAATTTGATTGCCGCACGAAAATCGGCCGTTGTTGCAGCCCACTAATGGTGTGAAATTCTTACAAAAATTATTTCATACGATTTTCGAAAGAAAATTCTTACGAAATTCGAACCGTGTATAACTGGCATAAGATGTGTTCAGGTTTAAAGGGATGAGGGGGCAACTCTACTCACATTTCATATCTTGGACTATAGGACCTTAAGTCCCTAAATTGTGGGGATTAGGACAATGGGAGGGATTTAGTAGTTCATCCATCCATAGACAACTGGGCAGGGCTGATACTACATTTGTTGTCTACCTCATTTGATGTACAGCTTGTGGCTTACAATATGTGGGGTGCACAATACATCCCCTTAGAACTCGCATTGGTTAGCATTTATGTGATTCGGGCAATCTCATTCATAGTTCACAAACCAGAGTACTCCAAGGGTTAAACCGAAAGTGGTACCTGGATTTACATCTAAGTTAATATTGAATCCTTATTTGTCTTCTGTCTCCCCCCCAGGAAGTTGGGCTGGCTATAAATTTGTCTTGTATGGTATGTTAGACTAACTAAGATCTAGGCTAGGGTCTGTTTTAAGATTTATGGCCATCTGAACGTGAAATCAGTTGTTGGACCTTTGAAGCAGTCAAAATACAAAAATAATCCAGTTTAGACAAAACAAGTAGCGTGCACTGGGAATATATTCAGAGTAAACAGCACTTATAGCACATAACTGCTTACACTATCATTTTGGAAAAGCATGAATTATAGCACAATCAAAAGCTAGTTTGCTGACTTGAAATTGGAAAGTCAATCACAAGGACACAGGTTACAGCTTTCACACAGAGTACTCAGGTGTTACATTCCTTGTGATCCAAAGTTGCAGCCTCGAATTTCTATAAAAAAAAATAACAGAGATATTGATAGGTGTGCTGTTGTGTTTTTTTTTTTTTTTTTTACCACCAGGATGCATAATACACGATCCATTAGTTTTAATTGTTAGATAACATATTTTTGTGGAGCACAACAAAATGTTGGAGTGGGGTACATTTTTGCCTAAGGTGTTAAGTTAAATGTTAAGTGTATGTAGCACTGAGAGTTTGGATTAGAGTATGTAACATAAGGTTACTATTCATTACCCCACCATAATGCCCCGTACACACGGTTGGACGTTGATCAGACATTCTGACAACAAAATCCATGGATTTTTTTCGACAGATGTTGGCTCAAACTTGTCTTGCATACACATGGTCACACAAAGTTGTCAGAAAATCCGATCGTTCTGAACGCGGTGACGTTTAAACACGTACGTTGGGACTATAAACGGGGCAGTAGCCAATAGCTTTCGTCTCTTAATTTATTCTGAGCATGCGTGGCACTTTGTGAGTCAGATTTGTGTACACACAATCGGAATTTCCGACAACGGATTTTGTTGTCAGAAAATTTTATAGCAAGCTCTCAAACTTTGTGTGTTGGAAATTCCTATGGAAAATGTGTGATGGAGCCTACACGGTCGGAATTTCCGACAACAAGGTCCTATCACACATTTTCCATCGGAAAATCCTATCGTGTGTGCAGGGCGTAACAGTGACAATGCCCATATTCATAGCCAGTCTGCAGCACACAGTTTAGAAAAACACCACCACTACACCAGATTTTGGTGCAAAATTAGTTACACCTGACAATGCTGAGCTGCCAAAATTACCTGGTAGATTTGGTACCCACAGCCAGGGAGGGTGCATGGCAGAGCTATAAATCTCCTGCCCAGATTCCACAATCATAGGGAGTGCTAAGATTAGTGTGTCATTGGACAGCTCCTCTAACTGGATTAATGGCCTTGGCTGTAGACAAATGGGACAGAGTCCAGACTGTGTCTAAGCTGGCTGAAATACTGCTAGCCCACTGGAATTATTGGTTGTCTTCTGGAGCTGGGTTGTAAAGTATGTAATGTAAAGTCAGTGAGTATATGCATGCTGTAATCCATTTGTGGCTAGCTCTGAATGATGGGATACAAGTTAAGTGTATCTGCACTTCTATAGTAACCTGGTTTAACTGAGTCTGACACAAGAGATTTGCAAGCAGTGACACTAATGCCGCGTACACACGGTCGGACTTTACGGCGGACTTTGCCCGGCGGATTTTTCGACGTACTTTCCGACGGACTTTGTGAATGAACGGACTTGCCTACACACAATCCACCAAAGTCCGTCGAATTCGTACGTGATGACGTACGACCGGACTAAAACAAGGAAGTTCATAGCCAGTAGCCAATAGCTGCCCTAGCGTGCCTTTTTGTCCGTCGAACTAGCATACAGACGAGCGGACTTTTCGACCGGACTCGATTTCAACGGATAAATTTTAAACAAGTTTAAAATCTAAGTCCGTCCAACTTTTGAGAAAACAAAGTCCGCTGGAGCCCACACACATCGAATTGTCCGACGAAATCCAGTCCGCCGGGCAAAGTCCGCCGTAAAGTCCGCTCGTGTGTACGCGGCATAAGAAGTAGCAGGCATTTTTGAGGCCAGGTTTAAAAAAATCAAGGATGCTCTAAAAAGCACACACATACACTTGCAATACAAAGTTTGCTTGTAAGATTATGTTGTGCACAGAGAGTATATTAAAGGCTTGCACACAATCACAGCAACCAACGTACTGCTGACTCCTGCAGTCTGTGTGTTACGTGTTCTTGACCTCTGCAATCTGTGCATTACCTATCTCGGACGCCTGCACTTCATCCATAACTTGCTTATGACCTCTGAACTCTGCATATAACTTCCCTGTGCTCTGTGTGTTACTTAGTCCTGACCCTAGCACTCTGATTATTACTTACTCTTGAACCCTGCACTCCATCTGATACTTACTCATGATGCTTGCACTCAATATATTACTTACTTCTGACCCCTGCACTCTGTGCATTTCTTACTACTGACCTCTGAACCCCTTGTATTACTTACCCCTGACTTTTGCACTCCATGCATTACACACTCCTGACCCCTGAACTCTCTGTGTTACTTACTCCTGACCCCGGCACTCTGTGTGTTACTTAATCTTAACCTATGCAATCTGTGTTTTACCTACCACGACCCCTGCACTCCATGCCTAATTTGCTTTTGGCCCCTTCATTCTGTCCATTACTTAATTTTGACTTATGCACTCTGTTTATTACTTACTCCGGACCCCTGCACTTCATGTGTTACTTACACATGACACCTGCAGTCTCTGTGTTACTTGCTCTTGACCTCTACAATCTATGTGTTACCTACCCCTGACTCCTGCACTCCATTCATACCTTGCTTATGACACCCTGAACTCTGGATACTACTTAATGCTTACCCCTGTGCTTTATGTGTTACTTAGTCCTTACCTTTGCACTCTGATTATTATAGTGCCTTGCAAAAATATTCACCCCCCCTTGGCATTTTTCATGTTTTGTTGCCTCACAACCTAGATTGTTTGAGGATTTGCATCATTTATTTTACAGAACATGCCCACAACTTTGAAGATGTTTTCTTTCTTATTGTGAAGCAAACAACAAATAGGACAAAATAACAGAAAAAGTCAATGTGCATAACTATTCACCCCTCTGAAGTCAATACTTTGTAGAGCCACCTTTTGCGACTATCAAAGCTCCAAGTCACTTTGGATACGTCTCTATGAGCTTGCCACATCTTACCACTGGGATTTTTGCCCATTCCTCCTTGCAAAACTGCTCCAGATCCTTCAAGTTGGATGGTTTGCACTTGTGAACAGCAATCTTCAAGTCTGACCACAAATTTTCTATTGGATTGAGGTCTGGGCTTTGACTAGGCCATTCCAACACATTTGCATGTTTTCCCTTAAACCACTCAAGTGTTGCTTTAGCAGTGTGTTTGGGGTCATTGTCCTGCTGGAAGGTGAACCTCCGTCCTAGCCTTAAATCACACACAGATTGGTACAGGTTTTGCTCAAGAAAATCCCTGTGTTTAGCACCATCCATATTTCCCTCAACTCTGACCAGTTTCCCAGTCCCGACTGCTGAAAAACATCCCCACAACATGATGCTGCTACCACCATGTTTCACTGTGGGGTTGGTGTTCTTTGGGTGATGTGATGTGTTGGGTTTGCCCAGACATAGCGTTTTCTTTGATGGCCAAAAAGTTCAATTTTAGTCTCATCAGACCAGAGCACCTTCCTCCATACATTTTGGGAGTCTCCCACATGCCTTTTCGCAAATTTAAAAGGTGCCATTTTGTTTTTTGCTGAAAGTAATGGCTTTCTTCTGGCCACTCTGCCATAAAGCCCAACTCTATGGAGCATACGGCTTATTGTCGTTCTATATACAGATACTCCAGGCTCTGTTGTGGTACTCTGCAGCTCCTCCAAGGCTACATTAGGTCTCTGTGCTGCCTCTCTGATTAATGCCCTCCTTGCCCGGTCTGTGAGTTTTGGTGTGTGGCCGTCTCTTGGCAGGTTTGCTGTTGTGAAATGTTCTTTCCATTTGGTTATGATATATTTGATGGTGCTCCTAGGGATTATCAAAGATTTGGATATTTTTTTATAACCTAACCCTGACTTGTACTTCTCAATAACATTGTCCCTTACTTGTTTAGAGAGTTCCTTGGTCTTCATGGCAGTGTTTAGTTAGTGGTGCCTCTTGCTTAGGTGTTGCAGCCTCTGGGGCCTTTCAAAAAGGTGTGTATATGTAATGACAGATCATGTGACACTTAGATTGCACACAGGTGGACATCATTTCACTAATTATGTGACTTCTGAAGGTAATTGATTGCACCAGAGCTTTTTATGGGCTTTATAACAAAGGGGGTGAATACATACGCACATGCCAATTATCAGTTTTTTATTTCTGAAAAATCATTTTATGTATATATTTTTCTAATTTCACTTCACTAACTTAACCTATTGTGTTCTGATCCATCACATATAATTCAGATTAAAAAAAAACATTGAACTAAAGGCTGTAATGTAACAAAATAGGTAAAAAGCAAAGGGGGTGAATATGTTGCAAGGCACTGTACTTACTCCTGTCCACTGCACTACGTTTGCTACTTATTCATGACACTTGCACTCCATGTGTTACTTACTTCTGACCCCAACAAACTGTATGCTACTTAATCCTGATCTCAGCACTCTGTGTGATACCTGCTTTTGACCCCTGCACTCTGTGCATTGCTTATTCCTGACCTCTGCACTCCTTGAATTACTTACTTCTGACTTTTGCACTCCATGTATTACACACTCCTGAACCTTGCATTCTGTGTGTTACTTAACCACTTCAATACTTCAGGGCACTTTCCCCCCTTCCTGCCTAGGACAATTTTCAGCTTTTGGCGCTGTCACACTTTGAATGAAAATTGCGTGGTTATGCAACACTGTACCCAAACTAAATTTTTATCATTTTCTTCCCACAAATAGAGCTTTCTTTTGGTGGTATTTGATCCCCATTGGGGTTTTTATTTTTTGCGAAACAAATTAAAAAAGACAGAAAAAAAGTTTCTCTTTGTTTCTGTTATACAATTTTGTTTTCTCCTTCACTGACAGGCACTGATGAGGCTGCACTAATGGGCACTGATGAGGTGGCACTGATAGGCACTGATGTGTTGGCACTGATAATGTGGCACTGATGAGGAGGCACTAATATGTATTGATGGACACTGATAGCCGGCACTGATATGCAGCACTGATGGGCACCAATAGATGGCACTGATATGCAGCACCTGATAGGTGGCACTGATAGGCGGCACTGATAGGCAACACTGATGGGCACTAATAGGCGGCACTGATGGGCACTAATAGGCGGCACTGATGGGCAGCACCGATGATGAGGTACTGACAGTCATTACTGATATGCACTGATTTGCATTTGTGAAGGGCACTGATAGGTATTACTGATGGGCACTGATTGGCAGTTTGATGGGCACTGATTGGAACTTTGGTGGGCACGGACTGGCACTTTAGTGGGCACTGACTGGTAGCTGATTGGCAGTGATTGGCAGATGTGGTGAGCACCTCAGATGGGTGCTGAGCTGATAATCAATGTGCTGATTATCAGCGCAGACCCCTCTCTGACAGGAGAGCCGCCATTCCACTCTCCTGTCAGCACGAACCACTTTGTGTGTAACACACTCAGAAAAAATGGTCACTGCTTTACAACAAGAAGCAGACATTAAAGGCATAAAGACAAAATGCCATAGGCACTATAATTAGAGAAATGATGTGGTATGAATTGTGGGTGCAAACATACTGCAGTAGGACGCAGGATGGGATTAAAGAGTTATGGATAAATAAAACCTGGGAATACTTTGCTTTGGGTCAATAATACATATCAAGCAGGTAATGTAGTTGCAGGGCTCAGTCAGGAGTAAGTAATGCATGAAATGCAGGAGTCAGGGAAAGGTAATATATAGATTACAGAGATCAAGAGCAAGTAACGCCCAGAGTGTAGGGGTCAGGAATAAGTTACACATAGAGTGTAGGGAACTGGAGTAAGTAATGCACAGAATGCAAGAATGCAGGGGTCATGAGTAAAGAACAAACAGAGTGCAGGGTCAGAAGGGCTTATGTATGAAGTTGGTCATGAGCAGGTAACACACAGTGTGCATGGGAAAGGATTAAGTAGCACATGGAGTGCAAGGGTCTGGAGTAAGTAATAAATGGAGTGCAGGGGTCAGAAGTAAGTCATAAACAGAGTGTAGCGGTAAGTAATGAACAGAGTGAAGGGATCGCAAGCGAGTTAGGCATGGAGTGCAAGGGTCAGGAGTAGCTAATACACAGATTGCAGAAGTCAAGACTAACCAATTCCTGCCCGCCATATAACAGAATGATGTGCACCTCGTTTACCGGAACTTCCTGGTTACACGCTGTGATCAGCTGTGATTGGTCACAGCTGATCACGTGGTAAGGAGTTACGTCATAAGCTCTTTACCACAATCGGAGTTGTGGTGTGTCAGTGTGACACAGCACACCACCGACCACTGCGCTGCATGCCCCCTGCTGGCGCCCAATCGCAGCTTATCCTGCTGGATGTCATATGACGTCTGGTCAGGATAACTTAATCACTTTGTGCACATCATTGTTTTATATGGCTGGAAGGAATTGGTTAGTCGACTTCTGCAATCTGTGTATTAGCTACTCCTGACCCTTGCACTCCATGCCTAACTTGCTTGTGATCCCTTCACTCTGTTCATTACTTAATGCTTACCGCTACATTCTGTTTATGACTTACTTCTGACCCCTGCACTCCATTTATTACTTACTCCATGTGCTACTTAATCCTTTCCCATGCACACTGTGTGTTACCTGCTCATGACCCCTGCACTTCATACATAAACCCTTCTGACCCTGCACTCTGTTATTTACTCATGACCCCTGCATTATTGCATTCTGTGCATTACTTACTCCAGTTCCCTACACTCTATGTGTAACTTATTCCTGACCGATGCACTCTGGGCGTTACTTGCTCTTGATCTCTGTAATCTATGTATTACCTATCCCTGACTCCTGCATTCCATGCATTACTTACTCCTGACTGAGCCCTGCAACTACATTACCTGCTTGATATGTATTATTGACCCAAAGCAAAGTATTCCCAGGTTTTATTTATCCATAACTCTTTAATCCCATCCTGCGTCCTACTGCAGTATGTTTGCACCCACAATTCATACCACATCATTTCTCTAATTATAGTGCCTATGGCATTTTGTCTTTATGCCTTTAATGTCTGCTTCTTGTTGTAAAGCAGTGACCATTTTTTCTGAGTGTGTTACACATGGGGGTGTTCCTGGATTTAATTTAGAAAATCTTGTTATCCTAATTGAATGCTAGATAAGTACTTGTACTACACACATTCAAACAGTTAAAAAAATGCTGCATTATACAGTTTAATGCACGTAATACTAATATAGATTATGTTTTGCAGTATAAAGGGACCCCTTTTCATTTGTTTAATTATGTTTTAAAGTTGATTTATACAATGTTCCAACAATAGATATTCCATACATGTAGCATGCAAATATGTTTAATGGCTATAATGTTTAATGTATCCAGATGAGATAGTGTCAACCCAGTGTTTTTAACTTTTAAGGAAGAGATCCCATAATAATAATAATGGATAGTTTTTTTTTCTATAAAAAAAAAGTGTACAAAAAGAGACCTACAGTGCACTACTCAGCGCCAAATTATCCCAGCAGTCATGAGTCACCTGCTCAATATATACAGGTGGAGCAGTTTAAAACCAATGTATATCAGAAGTAGTACTGATGATATAATCTCAGTATATACTTTGATCTATCAAGGATCAAATAGCAGCCGCTTGAAGTATAATAAAAGAAATTCTCTTAAAATACAGTAATAAAAACTACCAGAAATAACATACATAATAGAAGACAGTCTAATTAATAAACAGTCCAAATGTTATAGCAGCGCTGATGATGGATAAGTGTCCAACTCCACAAACATGTAACATCTACACTCTGATGATGTAGCAAGCTGAGTCTGTAAAGGTGGGTGATCCTAAGCAGTGGATTATATGGGCACCCTACACCAACTCCCAGTTTTAACCACGTGAGTAGGGATGAGCTTCGTGTTTGAGTCGAACCCATGTTCGACTCAAACATCGCCTGTTCGCCGAATTGCGTGTGGCGCGTCACGGCCCATAATTCACTGCGGCATTGCAGTGCATTGCTGGCTGATGATTGGCCAAGCATGCACTATGACCCGCATGCGCGGCCAATCACAGCGCCGTCTGAACAGAGAGCCGTGATTGGCCAAAGCCAAGGAGGCTTTGGCCAATTATGGCTCAGGGGATTTTGCACACGCCCCATACTATATAAGGCCGCCTGCACGGCGGCCCTGTGTAGTGTGTGTTCCGGCGTTCATAGATAGAGAGAGAGACAGACAGACAGTGTCATTTGATTTGAGTTAGATAGATTAGGCAGAACAGTCAGTCAGTTAGCTGCACTTACAGTGTATTGTGTATATATATGCATCCCAGGTGTTGCATATATATATATATATATATACACTGTATTCAGTTTAGCTAGATCCGTTCCTGTTATCTTCTTACTGACAGGCAGGCTTGTCTTGTTACAGTATTTACAGCTACCTGAAGAAAATTGCTGGTGTTCTTTTGATCCTATTAGTACCACAGTCAGGCAGCTAGACTATTTACAGTTAGTGCAGTGTGTCCTGCTCACAGTGTTCAGCTAAAACTACAAGTTAGTGTGGTGCGTCCTCCTCACAGTGTTCAGCTAAACCTACAAGTTAGTGCGGTGCGTCCTGCTCACAGTGTTCAGCTAAAACTACAAGTTCGTGCGGTGCGTCCACCTCACAGTGTTCAGCTAAACCTACAAGTTAGCGTGGTGTGTCCACCTCACAGTGTTCAGCTAAACCTACAAGTTAGTGCGGTGCATCCTGCTCACAGTGTTCAGCTAAAACTACAAGTTAGTGCGGTGCGTCCACCTCACAGTGTTCAGCTAAACCTAGAAGTTAGTGCGGTGCGTCATGCTCACAGTGTTCAGCTAAAACTACAAGTTAGTGCTGTGCGTCCTCCTCACAGTGTTCAGCTAAACCTACAAGTTAGCGTAGTGAGACCTCTGCACAGTGTTCATCTAAAGCTACAAGTTAGTGCAGTGCGTCCTGCTCACAGTGTTCAGCTAGATCCGTTCCTGTTATCTTCTTACTGATAGGCAGGCTTGTCTTGTTACAGTATTTACAGCTACCTGAAGAAAATTGCTGGTGTTCTTTTGATCCTATTAGTACCACAGTCAGGCAGCTAGACTATTTACAGTTAGTGCAGTGCGTCCTGCTCACAGTGTTCAGCTAAACCTACAAGTTAGTGTGGTGCGTCCACCTCACAGTGTTTAGCTAAACCTACAAGTTAGTGCGGTGCGTCCTGCTCACAGTGTACAGCTAAACCTTCAAGTTAGTGCTGTGCTTCCTGCTCACAGTGTTCAGCTAAAACTACAAGTTAGTGTGGTGCGTCCACCTCACAGTGTTCAGCTAAAACTACAAGTTAGTGCGGTGCGTCCACCTCACAGTGTTCAGCTAAACCTACAAGTTAGTGCTGTGCGTCCTGCTCACAGTGTTCAGCTAAAACTACAAGTTAGTGTGGTGCGTCCTCCTCACAGTGTCCAGCTAAACCTACAAGTAATTTTTTTGTGAGCTCTGCACAGTGTTCAGCTAAAGCTACCTGTAGAAGGTTGGTGGTGTTTTCCTGATCCTATCACTACCGCAGGCAGCTAAAAAAGCTACAAGTTAGTTTTTTGCGAGCTCTGCACAGTGTTCAGCTAAAGCTACCTGTAGAAGGTTGGTGGTGTTTTCCTGATCCTATCACTACCACAGGCAGCTAAAAAAGCTACAAGTTAGTTTTTTGCGAGCTCTGCACAGTGTTCAGCTAAAGCTACCTGTAGAAGGTTGGTGGTGTTCTCATACTACAGGCAGGCAGTTGATTTTGCTAGCTGCAGTATCAGTACATATATATATATCCCAGCTTAGTGCAGCTACAGGCGCCATTAGTATGTCTGGAAGGCCAAGAAGGAGAGGCAGACAGTCACAAGCCAATAAGAGAGGGCAAGCAGGCTCTGTGTCTAGTGCTGGTCGTGGAGACGGTGCATCCTCATCAGCACGTGGCCGTGGGACACGCTTGGCCTTTTTTTCGGCAGCTGGCTGTGTTGAGCCGCAACATGCAGAAGACTTGGTCGAGTGGATGACCAAGCTGTCCTCATCCTCCTCATCCTCTCTCACCCATGCCCAGGGTACTTTGTCTGGCAAAGCAGCGGCCTCTTCCCTTGGCTCAATGTCATCAGTGACTCCTTCCCTAGCCCCACCATGTCCTCCTGAGGAGTCCCTCGAACTGTTTGACCACAGTGTTGGGTACATGCTCCAGGAGGATGCCCAGCGTTTGGAAGGCTCTGATGATGATACTGAGCTCGATGAAGGCAGTAACGTGAGCACGGACAGAGGGGGTGCCCAAGAAGGACAGCAATCTGTTAGTCATGCTCCCCCTGCTGCAGCATACTGCCAGGTTTGCTCCAGTGATGAGGAGGGAGGGGATGATGAGGTCACTGACTCAACGTGGGTGCCTGATAGGAGAGAGGAGGAGGAGGAGGAGGCGGCACATCACCAACGAGGCAGGATGCCCTCCAGGGGCCAGCCTAAGGGCAGCACCTTGACTGCATCACACCCCAAAGCTCCACATGTGCAGGGCGCTGCAGTCTCTGCGCATTATTCAAAAAGTTCTTTGGTGTGGGCCTTTTTTGAGACGAATGCATCAGATCGCACCGCTGCTATTTGCAACATATGTCTCAAGCGTATCTCGCGTGGCCAAAACATCTCCCGCTTGGGTATCACATGCTTGACCAGACATATGTTGACCTGCCATGCAGTTCATTGGCAAGCGTATCTAAAAGACCCACACCAAAGAACAAAGAGGACCTCTCCTTGCTCCTCATCAGCTGAGATCTCCAACCCCACTATACTTTCAGTCCTCTCTGAGACCTGCACTGAGAGGAATGAAGGTGTAGAATTAGGTGTGTCACAGTCAAGTACTTGTGGGCAATCTGCTTTTGGTACACCAACGTCAGATTGTACCAGGCAAATTTCCCTGCCCCAGCTGCTGCACAGCCAAAAGAAGTTTGCTCCCAGCCATCCACATGCCCAGCGGTTGAATGCTAGCTTGGCAAAATTGCTAGCACTTCAACTGCTGCCTTTTCAGTTGGTAGACTCTGCCCCCTTCCGTGAGTTTGTGGAATGTGCGGTTCCTCAGTGGCAGGTACCCAAACGCCACTTTTTCTCATGGAAGGCGATTCCGGCTCTCTACTGGCATGTGGAAGGCAATGTCCATGCCTCGCTGGACAGGGCGGTCAGCGGTAAGGTGCATATTACCACTGACTCATGGTCCAGCAGGCATTGACAGGGACGTTACCTAAGTTTCACGGCGCATTGGGTGACTCTGCTGGCAGCTGGGAAGGATGCAGGACAAGGTGCAGTAGTGTTGGAGGTTGTTCCGCCACCACGCCTCCAAAATGCTAATGATTGTGACACACCTCTCTCCTCCACCCCCTCCTCTTCTTCTTCCTCCATGGCCTCTTCCTGTGCTTTGTCCTCGGAACCAGCGGTGCTCCGTAGCCGTTCAAGGGGCTACGCAAGTACGCAGGCCAAAAGATGCCATGCGGTGCTTGAGCTGGTGTGCTTGGGGGACAGGAGTCACACTGGGGCAGAGGTTCTGTCAGCTCTGCAGGGGCAGGTTCAGAGGTGGTTGACACCACGCCAACTTAAGGCAGGAATGGTGGTTTGTGACAATGGCACCAACCTCCTCTCTGCCCTCCGACAGGGACAAATGACCCATGTGCCCTGTTTGGCTCATGTCCTTAACTTGGTGGTGCAGCAGGTCTTGGGCAGGTACCCGGGCTTACAGGATGTCCTGAGGCAGGCCAGGAAAGTCTGTGTGCATTTTCGCGGGTCATATAATGCCAGTGCTCGGCTGACGGACCTCCAAAAGGAGTTTAACCTGCCCAAGAACCGCCTAATCTGTGACATGCCCACCAGGTGGAACTCAACGTTGGCCATGCTGCAGTGGCCACACACGCAGCAGAGGGCCATCAATGAGTACCTGTGCGACTATGGCACCAGGACAGGGTCAGGGGAGCTTGGTTTTTTCCCCACACCAGTGGGCCATGATCAGGGATGCATGCACTGTCCTGTCAACATTTGAGGAGGCCACGAGGATGGTGAGCAGTGACAGTGCATGCATCAGTGACACTGTCCCCCTTGTCCACCTGTTGGAGCACACACTGCGTGGAATAATGGACAGGGCACTTGAGACAGAACAGAGGCAGGAAGAGGAGGACTTCCTTAGCTCTCAAGGCCCCCTTTATCCAGACAGTGTTCCTGCGTGCCCGCCGATCACACAGAAAGAGGAGGAGGAGGAGGAGGAAGATTGTGTCAGTATGGAGGTGGAGCCTTGCACTCAGCATCAGCAGCAGTCTTTAAGGGATCAGTCCCAAGAAACACATGGACTTGTACGTGGCTGGGAGGAGGTGGCTGCAGACCATGTCGTCCTTAGTGACCCAGAGGACTCAGGACCAAATGCCTCAGCAAACCTACGCTGCATGGCCTCCCTGATCCTGCAAAGCCTGCGTAAGGATCCTCGTATTCGTGGTATCAAGGAGAAGGACCAATAATGGCTGGCAACCCTCCTTGATCCACGTTACAAGGGTAAGGTTGCGGACCTTATCTTGCCATCGCAGAGGGAGCAGAGGATGAAACATCTTCGGGAGGCCTTGCAGAAAGGTCTGTGCAACGCGTTCCCAGAGACTGGGAGGTTACAAACTCCTGTTTCTGGACAACGTGTTGCTGAGGCTTCGGTCAGTCAAAGAAGGAGCGGTGGAGAAGGTGGCCATCTGACCAATGCGTTCAGACAATTTTTTGGTCCGCAGCCCCAAGGAATGATCGGTTCCAGCAACCATCGCCAGCGTCTGTTTAACATGGTGTGGGAATACCTAGGGGCAAGATCTGACTTGGACACCTTTCCCACTGAAAATCCTCTGGGTTACTGGGTCTTAAGGATGGATCACTGGCCAGAGCTTGCACAGTATGCAATTGAGCTACTGGCCTGTCCTGCATCCAGGGTTCTTTCGGAACGCACATTCAGTGCTGCTGGAGGCTTTGTAACCGATCACAGGGTGCGTCTGTCCACCGACTCGGTTGATCGACTGACCTTCATAAAAATGAATCAGTCTTGGATCACCACCAGCTACCAAGCACCTGATGCTGATGTAACGAATAATTTTTTTTGAAATCTCAGATCCCTTAAAAGACTGCCTATGCTGATGCTGAGTGACTATCCCTGAGTAATTATCCTCTTCCTCCTCAATCATCACGCTGATAGCTTGTAAGAACATTTTTGGTTCTGGGCACCACCACCTGTGCCTAAGGCCCAATTTTTCAGCCCCTGCTTAACAGGGGTGTGTAATTACAATTTTTGATGCAATACTTTGCAGCAGGGCTCGTTTCTGCGTTACAACTAGAGTATCTGTGAGGGGTTGCAGTGTTGTGGCACCAGCACCAGTGCCTAAGGCCTAATTTTTCAGGCCCTGTTCAACAGGGGCATGTAATTACAATTTTTGATGCAATACTTTGCAGCAGGGCTCATTTCTGCGTTCCAACTAGAGTATCTGTGATCTAATATTTCACAGCAGGGCCCATTTCTGCACCCACCAAGAGCGAGTGAGGACTTACAGTGTTGTGGCACCACCACCACCAAAGGCCCAATTTTTCTGTCCTGTTTCAACAGGGGCATATAATTACAATTCTTGATCTAATATTTCACAGCAGTGCCCTGTGAGGGCTTACAGTCTTGTGGCCACAACAACACCTAAGGCCCAAATTTCTGCTGAGTATATACGGCAGGCCCCTACTTTCAAACATCTAACTTACAAACGACTCCTACTTGCAAACGGAAGGAGACAACAGGAAGTGAGATGAAATCTATCCCTAGGAAGGGAAATTCTCTCCTGTAAGAGTTAATATGGGAAAAACATTTCTCCTTTCCACTGATGCTTTCCAATCCTTGTTCCACAAAAAACCCCAAATTTTCAAAAAACATTTGTCATTGGGACAAAAAGTGAGGTGAAATCTTCTGAAGAGGAGGAAAGACAGCAAAACAAATGTCACAGGGGTGATAACCCTTCCCTATGTTTTCCAAAAAGCTTAAAAAAGATTTTTTTGGCTGGAGCTAAACACGTTAAAAATGTACCCGTTCAAAATTACAAACAGATTCTACTTAACAACAAACCTACAGTCCCTGTCTTGTTTGCACCGCCTGTATACTGCTGTTCAGAGTATATAGGGCCTGGTGGCCCCACACCTTTCCTTATTTTAATTTGGGTGTGGGGTTCCCCTTAATATCCATACAAGACCCAAAGGGCCTGGTAATGGTCTGGGGGATACCCATGCCGTTTGTCTCACTGATTTTCATCCATATTGCCAGGACCTGACATTACATTAAACCCGCAAGCAGTTTTAAATGAGATTTTTTCCTTTAAAAATGACATTTTGTGCAGAGACTGTTCTAAACATGGGAAACACGCGCCACTTTACAGGCATACTATAGACACACCCCAGGTACGATATTTAAAGGAATATTTCATTTTTTTTTTTTTTTACTTTAAGCATCATTAAAATCACTGCTCTCGAAAAAACAGCCGTTTTTAAAAGTTTTTTTTGCATCGATACAAGTCCCCTGGGGTAGGACCCGGGTCCCCAAACCCTTTTTAGGACAATACCATGCAAATTAGCCTTTAAAATGAGCACTTTTGATTTCGAACATTCGAGTCCCATAGACGTCAATGGGGTTCTAACGTTCGTGCAAATTTTTGGTCCGTTCGCAGGTTCTGGTGCGAACCGAACCGGGGGGTGTTCGGCTCATCCCTACACGTGAGGCACTCTTTCCCCAATGGGGTTTAAACTCACCAAACAGATGAAAAAAGATATCCTTAATCAAGCATTTCCTTCAACCAGACTCCCATCATCATCATAGGAAGCAGGCAAATGTTGTGCTACAAAGGGGTTCACAAAAACACAGAAATACGGACATAGCGTAATCCTGATTTATTAAGAAATACCCAACATACAGCCAACCCAGTTTCCAATTTACGTACATTTAAACCCTGTTAAATATTTAACATTTAAACCCTGTTAAACCATGTTGAAATAGAGTGTGTAATCACCGAATCTCCTGGTCCCAAGAGCGCTCGTGATGCATACATGGATTTCACGATCACTTTCTGGTTGGGAACAGCTGATGGTGAAGCGCACTCGTCACTTCTGGTTACGTTGTTATAGCCACGCCCTGACACGTTTTTTTCTGTTGTTATATGACAGAAAAATGCTGTCTAAGCCCTACAGATTCTACAACCCATGCCTCCACATTTACAGAAAATCTGTCTTTGGTTCCAATACCCTCTGAGTCATGGACTTGGAATAAGTTCAGCATAGAGGTAAGGAATTTTGAGTTTTCTCTGACTTACAGTATAAATAAATTATAATAAAACCTTACTATTTTTAAATTATTTTTAAAAGTAATTTCATTAAAATAGATATTATTCCTGAGTCTATAGGAAAAGAAGTCCCCATGCCAAATTACTTAGGATTGGTCACAAGCTTTACACAAATATCATGTTAGACCATGTGTCTATAACTATCCGGGTCACAAAATTATTTAACCCTACATCCATCTATGTGTATAAATTTAAAGGGTAATGACCCGTACACATGGTCGGATTTTCCGACGGCAAAAGTGCGATCAGATTGTGTTATCGGAAATTCCGATCGTGTGTGGGCTCCATCAGACTTTTTCCGTCGGAATTTCCGACACACAAAGTTTGAGAGCAGGCTATAAAATTTTCCGACAACAAAATTCGATCGGTTAAATTCCGATCATGTGTACACATATCCGACACACAAAGTGCCACGCATGCTCAGAATAAATTAAGAGGTGAAAGCTATTGGCTACTGCCCCGTTTATAGTCCCAACGTACGTGTTTTACGTCACCGCGTTCAGAACGATCAGATTTTCCGACAACTTTGTGCGACCGTGTGTGTGCAAGACAAGTTTGAGCCAACATCCGTCGGAAAAAATCCATGGATTTTGTTGTCGGAATGTCCAATCAATGTCTGATCGTGTGTACAGGGCATAACTCCACTTACGTGGGAAAAAAACAGCAAATAAAAAAGATATATATATAGCTATATATATAGCTATATATATACAACATAACATACCTGTATACAATTGTGACTCAAGTCATATTGTAATTAAATGTTATTAAAAATGACCTTTCCTTTTCAATCTGCAGCTCTGTCATTTTCTGTAAAATGCAATTCAAAATGGCTACCTGGAGGTGCTTTGTACACAGAACGCCCCCAGAAACATAATTTCCTGCTTATGTGATTGGCTCACTGATTTTTCCAGAAGTCTGCACTAAGATACAAGTCAGATATCAGATTATCAAACAAAATTTGAAAGTACCCAGATGAGGACAATTCTAGATAAAACATTTCTGTAAGTTTCCGATAACGAGAGTAAGGGCTAAAATGTTATGCTAAATTATGCATGTGTCCTCACTCAGGATATATCCCCTAACTTCCTGTGCTGTAAACATTTGTACCCTGAATAGGCAGCGTGGGGAATCTCCCAAATGGGACAAAGCATTTATAGAAATTCTTTACTTCTATTACTTCTCCACTGTATTAAAATATACATACCTACAATCTTAGTTGGGGTTCAGTTTTAACTTTAAAGCCTTACAATTCTGTTTTAATATTATAACATTTGTCCTTACTAGTCTTTATCTTTATTCTAGAAAAATAAAAAGGGTGGAAACCTTCCCTTCTATAGACTCTAAATATACCTAGACTTGAGAGATTGATCCACTCCTCAGTCTTCTAAGTACATAGCAATTGGATTTCTTGTCATTTTGTTTTGCAAGAATTAAATTAGCTTGTTTAGCCTCTTTAGCATTGGCAGGCTGGTCTGCTGAGTTAACGTTAATACACATTAATGAACTTTAGATGTCATTTGCTCCAAAAGGCACTTTAATGAATTTTGGATGTCATTTACACCAAAATGGGTTCATATATATTTGAGACACTACACTATAACTTCTCATATTGACCCAACATTGGTAGAGGTGGATTTGATCAAGGACAATTCTGACATTCACTGTACATGGGCATGGCTTCAATTAATTATCTAAAGTTGTCTCCAGAATACAAAAGTGATCTTTTTTACAATTTTTTCTTTCTGAACATGTAAACCTAATACTATTAGAGGAAGGATGTTGCAGGCTATATGCAGAGTTGGAATTGATATTTCTGGGGTTTAAATGTTTAAAGCACAATCTACTAGAAGCTTAAAAGTGACCTATTTACCTGCAACACTAAAGGCAGCAGGATGGGCTTCTAATAAGACTTTCATCAAACATTACTAGTGTCTATACAGGGTGGGGAGATCAAAGATCAGTAAATTTCATGGTACCATTAGCTGTTGCTGTGGACTTGGCTTCCCACATGTCTGTGATCTGCAAATTATATTTGTTATAATTAATAATGAGCCAGATGTTTGAGTCGAACGTAAGTTTGACTCGAACATTGGGTGTTCGCCTGTGCGCCGAACAGCGAACATTATGCGGTGTTCACGTAAAATTTGAAAAGCTGCGAAACACCATTAAAGTCTATGGGACACTAACATGAAAAACCGAAAGTGCTCTTTTTTAAGGCTTGTATGCAAGTTATTGCCATAAAAAATGTTTGGGGACCCGGGTCCTGCTCCAGGGGACATGTATCAATGCACAAAAAAATTTAAAAAACGGACGTTTTTCAGGAGCAGTGATTTTAATAATGCTTAAAGTGAAACAATAAAAATGAAATATTATGTTAAATATTTTGCCTGGGGGGGTGTTTATAGTATGCCTGTAAAGTGGTGCAGTTTTTCTGTTTTTAGAACAGTACCAAAGCAAAATTACATTTCTAAAGGAAAAAAGTAATTTAAAACTGATCGTGGCTGTAATGAATTGTCGGGTCTTGGCAATATAGATAAAACTCATTGAAATACCGCCATGGGTTCCCCACCAGTCCATTACCAGGCCCTTTGGGTCTGGTATAAATATTAAGGGGAACCCCGAACCAAATTTAAACAAAAATTGCGTGGGGGTCCCCCCAAAATCCATACCAGGCCCTTCAGGTCTGGTATGGATATTAAGGGAAACCCTGTGCCATTTTTTAAAATGGCGCAGGGGTCCCCCTCAAAATCCATACCAGACCCTTCAGGTCTGGTATGGATTTTAAGGGGAAGGCTGCGCCAAAATAAAATAAAAAATGGAATAGGGGCCCCCCACAATCCATACCAGACCCTTATCTGAGCACGCAACCTGGCAGCCCTCAGGAAAAGAGGGGGGCAAGAGAGCATCCCCCCTCCTAAACCATACCAGGCCACATGCCCTCAACACGGGGAGGGTGCTTTGGAGTCCCCCCAAATCTTTTTGCGCCCATGTTGATGGGGACAAGGGCCTCATTTCCACAACCCTTGCCCGGTGGTTGTGGGGGTCGGTGGGCAGCGTGAGGTGGATTTACATTGCGGGACATTTTTTTTAATAAAGGACTTGTCCCAAAGTGTCTCCTGTCCTTTTTACAATTTTTGACACTTTTTTGTGAATTGGTAGGGGTACAATGTACCTGTTACTGAATCACATAAGGGGGGCCGGGATCCCCATGTTGAGGGCATGTGGCCTGGTACGGTTCAGGGGGGACATTCTCTCGTCCCCCCCTCTTTTCCTGCGGCCTGCCAGGTTACATGCTCGGATAAGGGTCTGGTACGGGTTTTGGGGGGCCCTATGTCATTTTTTTTATTTTGGCGCAGGGTTCTCCTCAAAACCCATACCAGACCTCAAAGATCATTCATTACAGCTGCAATCAGTTTTAAATTACTTTTTTTCTTTAGAAATGTAATTTTGTTATGGTACTGTTCTAAACATGGGAAAACTGCGCCACTTTACAGGCATACTATAGACACCCCCCAGGCATATTTAAAGGAATATTTCATTTTTATTGTTTCACTTTAAGCATTATTAAAATCAGTGCTCCTGAAAACCGTCCGTTTTTATAACTTTTTTTGCACTGATACATGTCCCCTGGGGCAGGACCCAGGTCCCCAAACACTTTTTATGACAATAACTTGCATATAAGCCCTTAAAATGAGCACTTGTGATTTTTCATGTTCATGTCCCATAGACTTCAATGGTGTTTGTGTGTTTGTCTGAATTTTTTGCCTGTTCGCAAGTTCTTGTGCGAACCGAACTGGGGGTTGTTCGGCTCATCCTTAGTTATAATGATTATGACAGTAACTTGGCAATACTGTCCTCTCCTGATCATCCCATATTAATATGCTGCTGGAGAGTTGATGATGGGTTAAAGAATTTTAAATTTGGAGAAATATATACTACATTTAACTCTTTCTTTTCATGCACATAGGGTAACCAAAACCCCAAAAGGACAACAAGAAATAAAATACAGAGATCTTAAGACCCATTTCACATTGGAGGCATTTTTCAGGTGCTTTAGCACTAAAAAAAGCGCCTGTAAAGCGCCTGAAAAAATCCTCATCTGCATTCCCAGTGTGAAAGCCCGAGTGCTTTCACACTGGGGAGCTGCACTGGCAGGACATCAAAAAAAGTCCTGCAAGCAGCTTCTTTGAGGTGCTTTAGTAGCAGTGTATACACCGCTTCTAAAGCGCCCCTGCCCATTGAGATCAACAGGAAGCGCCGCCAAAGCGCCTGCAAAGCGCCTCGGCAGCGACGACAGCTTCATGCATCTCTCTCCACACTTGACAATGGTTAGGATCACCTCATTGAATACCAAATGCTTAAACAGTCCCTACAAACGGTCCTTATTAAGTAAATATTCTACCCCCCAAAAAGTCATGTTTACAGGAGATTCACTTTATTAAGGATAAACAACCTATTAGCAGACATGCTTTATTTACTCACTATTTTTTATAATTCTGAAAAAAAAAGGAAATTAGTGATGATTGCAATCAGGAGTACCTTTCAACTTCATAATGCGTTCTGTAATCCTAATGGGAGAAACTTAATTCTAGCTGATTCTCTCAACAATAGATTTGTTACTATAGTAAATTATATACCCCGAATAAACATCAAAAAATGTTCTTCAAAGGTTTTATAGGAAAAATTTAACAACTCCGACACGGGCAGCCAATTATATGTGGAGATCCTTTACTTTAGTCTCACTGCTCAGTAATAAAATTATATATGACTTGTGAAGGTGCCTTCATGGTACAGAGAGAGAGAGTATAACTTCCTCTTGCAACTGCAACAAATCTACTCCAGGCTTGATCTTTTCCTTGTAGATAAACTTATATTGCAATCAGTCACTGAGGCTGATATCAGTCTGATAGAAGGTCATATCATTGGTCTGTCTCCAAAATGATATATACACCACTCAAAAACAATAACTCCACTGTCTGTTAATTCATCTCATTTAGCCATTCCACACTACAAGGAACAGATTAGAGAGGTGTTAATATCCTCTTTCCAGCGCTAGTACTGAAATACTTTTGTATGGAATACACTTAAAGTGTTCATTCAGGGATTTTCCTTTAAGATAGGTGACCATTAGAGAAAAAGAGATGATCTCAAGAAAATTCCCAGCTTCATAGCCCAGATTTAAATCCTAGATTTGAAGTAGAGAATAAACATCACTATGATAAAACACTCACTGAGAAGCTCAATTCTGCTTGCCATAATCTAGCCTGTGCCTAGTTAAACAATATGATTTCATGCTCAGATGGCTATACATTGATTTTTACTCTCAAGACAACAAAGTGGGTGCCTTTGTTGTGAAACAATTCAAATTGACACAGTAGAGATCTAAAGTACTATTCCTCACTGACACCGGATCTCAGATCATTTAAACATAATACATTCCTGTAGGGTATACTATTCTTTGTTTATAACCTGAAAAATACACCTGGGTTCCAGCATCCTACAGCAGAGCAAATTCATGGGTACCCTTGATCTACCTAAAAAATTCCCTGAGCAACTTACTCCCTTAAAATCCATACCAGACCCTAAGGGCCTGGTATGGATTGGGAGGGGGGGACCCCCACGCTGTTTTTTTTTCACTTTTTTATTGCCGGTGTTCTGCCGAGAAAGGTCCCCCATCTGATAGTGTCCGTCCTCTACTGCACAGGCGCAGCACTTGCACAGTACAGAGGACAAAGGAGACATCAAAAGTCTCCAAACATGAACAGCTGTTCATGAGCTGTACACGGTGCCTGCGCAATTAAGACTACATTGTGCCACACGCTCCCGCATGCCCCCGATGCTCGTGCAACTCTGTAAGGGGCGAGTGTAGGGGCGAAAGCCAATTGACAGCCGATGACTCATCGGTTGTTAAAAACACAACGCTCGGCTTCCTGGTCACCCCGCTCCTTAACAACCAGCTATTTACTGAGCATAGTGCATTGCAGGGCATTCGGCAGGGTGAATACCCACCGAATACCCTGAAAATTCAGGTGTTCGATGGGCAAGCAGGCGGTGTTACACCAGTCCCAGTGTAATCAGATCAATGTAAGTCAGCAACAGTTTTCCTGATCACTATCCATACGAGTACAGCGTCACCATACCCATGCAGCCAGCTACATTGTGCCTGATCGCTGCCACACCAGTTACATAGTTAGTCAGATTAAAAAAAGACTATAGCCCATGTGAGAATTATCACCAATTTTAGATCCCAATGGAACCAAGTCAAATCTATACTGGCATGTCCTCACCAGATCCCCCCTTTTAGGGGAAATTGTAGGTCCATGCCCCTTAATGGTGACTCGAAGAGCCCGCAATGTAAGCAACAGTTTAGTCCATTCAGAATTTCTGAGAACACCCTCTAGTAATTGGCTCACAGACCTCCCACCCAGACCTCCCACCCCTACACCTGTGGACACTGTCAGATATGTAAATATGTTGACAAAATGGATGAGGTTCAAAAATTCTCACGGAAACGAGCGATTTAAAATTTGACAATTTATCAACTGTTCAACAACTCATTTGCTTTATATGTTATAATGTCCTTGTGCCAAGTCTTATGTGGGTAGGGCCAAGTGACAATTGAGAGTTTGAATAGGTGAACGCATCCAAAGTATAATGAAAAAAGATGACGAACGTCCACTATCTGTGCATTTTGTTCAGTTTCATCATCGAAATCCTGAAGGCCTACGAATTAAGGGTATCTGATTCTCTCAACAAGAAGGGGACATTTTGGCAATCTTAGTACAGAAGGATATGGATCTTTAGACTTGGAACTGTAATTCCCAAAGGGCTGAACACTGAATGCAATTTACAGGCATTTTGGAGGCCTAATTGGGTGCTACTAACTGTAATTACTGTTAGTACATATGTTTATCTTACATCCTCTTTTCTTGGCCTGGAGATTTATGTATTTTTTTTGCCTTTTCTTTCCCTTTAATTTTATGTATTACCTGATCCCTCCCCTATAGCTCACATTCCACAATAGAATGATATAAGGAGATCTTTATAGGATTATTTTGGAAACAAGATAAATAATGGACATGTAGAATTACATGATTCAAAAGGCGATTGATATGAGCAATCATTAAGTAAAAGCATTTAGCATCTGTTTTGTAATAGTAATGGATGGAGGCGGAAGAAGTGAGTGGTAATGACATCTACTGGTGAAATTGAGGTATTACACCCAAGCCAGGATATTTAAGGCAGTACAATGAAGCCCTTCCTCGCTCTGAAGGAGCTTGATCTGATTGGTGAGCAAAAGGCATCAGCATGATGTCATTATGTCTGTTGTGTCATCCCACAGGCTGACTGCTGCGAGCATGCACATCTGAACCAGGAAGCTAATGGCGGACTTGGGCACAGCAGCGCTACATGTAGATGGAGGAACGGTGCTGTATACAGGAAGCCATCACTTTGCATTTATCCGGGAACTGTCGAGAAGCGATGAGCTGTGCCCACATAGATGAATGATAGTACTCATAAAGACACAATATTATGTCCTTCAGTACACACAGTGCAGTATATACCATTCTGGCATCCTAGCCTGTTACACTCTACTGTCCAGCATATGCCTATCTGGAACTTCTGTTTTCCACACATAGCCCTGGAATAGAGGACTGGTTTCTGTGCTTCTTTATCACAGTCACTGATGCCTGTTTATACCATCTACCATCCATGTCTTCTATAGAGAATGGAAGCGAATAGAGAGATATAGATATATAGATATAACTACAGATAGAAATTTAACAGTGTTGCGCTGCCAACTACAGATGTTTCAACAATTACTTTGGAGTAATTGCAAATAGTCTCTATAGCCCTATCCATAATCAATGGCAGTATGTATGTGTATATGTGTGATGTGAACAGCTGCTAGGCCTGCATATGAAAAAGTTGTCAGTTTTAACCCTTGGTTTTGGGGAGGTTCTTTATGTGGATTGTTAATCAAAAGTATTTATTAAAGCTACGTTTTTTTTAATACTTTAACCGTTTGATCCTTCTGTGACTACCTTGTCGACCTTTAGTCCTCTTATTATGATTTGATTTACTTTTGTAAACTGTATATATGAAAAAAGACACTAGTCGTTCTAGTTCAACCAATAAAATAAAAAAAGCACACACACAAACACGTGCAAATAGAAAACTTCTATATAAGTTAACCTATACCCATTTAGGAATGCATCCAGCTCTTTTTAAAATAATCTATTGAGCTAGCCAGAACTAATTTTTGAGGGAGTCTATTCAGCTCTCACTGTGAAGAAGCATTTCCATATTTAAAGGTTAAGTGCCGGTTCACACCAGTGCGTGGTGCGAGATTGCATGTGATTCGCACCACACTGCAGTGCAAATCACATGCGATGTCTGTGTGGAGGGATTTCAGACATACAGATAGTATGGGTGAATTTGCATCACAATCAGACCAAACTCACACAGAACCCTTTTTTTGGTCCTCACCAGAATCAGATTGCATGGGTGTTCACACCCATGCAATCTGATTCATGTCCTAACTGTCAGTTCGCAGTGCGATATGCGAGCTGAAAAGGGGGTGTCACTAACATTGTATTGATACTCCCCGCAGTTCGCATATGGCAGTGTGAACTGCCTTGCGAGTCGGGTGTAATGCAGGAACCCGCAGTGGATTCACAGGGTTCCCGCACCGCACCTATGTGAACCGACACTAAATCTCTTTTCCTCCAGACGTAAAAAGTTCCCCTTGTCCTCTGTAATGACCTGAAAGTGAATTACTCTACACCTGGTTCACTGTATGGACCACCCATGTATTTACCTGTATACGTCATAATCATATTCCCCCTTAATGGCCCCTTCTTAAGATAAAATAAAATAAATTCAGTTCAGATAAAACGTTCTCATTACTGAGCTCCTCCATGCCTTTTATTAGTTTATTTGCTCTTCTCTGCTTTTTTTCTATTGCTCCAATATGAACTGGTGCCCAAAATTGAACTGCATATTTTGGATGGGGTTCTCTAATGATTTGCGCAGGGGCAACATTGTTTTTCTCTCTCTCTTTCTCTCTCTCTCTCTCTCTCTGGATTCTATATCTCTTTTAATACAAGGAAGTATTTTTTTTGCTAGCTTTAGAAAATGCATCTTGGCATTGCATGCTAATATTAAGTATATGATCTACCAGAACACCAAGATCCTTTCCATTGACTCCCCTATCTGTTTTCCACCTAGAATGTATGATGCATGCATGTTTTTAGCTTCCAAGTGCATAACTTTACATCTATCAACATTAAACCTCATTTGCCATATAGTTGCCCAATTAAAGTGCATTGAGATCAGCTTGTAAGTTGGAGACATCCTGTAAGGACCTAATTCCACTGCATAGCTTGGTGTTATGTACAAGCACTGAAATGGTACTTTTAATCTCAGACCCTATATCATTTGTATAAATAGATCCTAATGCAGTTGCGCTGTTGTGGGTGATGTGAGCGCAAGATCTGCCCCATCCCAATGTACGTTTCGTCAAAACAGACATCGTCAGCGGGATCAGCTTGATAACATCTTTTTGGACTAACGTACGTGGGGGTGGAGCGGAGCTTGTGCTTTGCGGACCTATTTATTGTTTTTGGTATTTTTATAATGGATATGATGGATATTCATTTATTGTGATCATTTGTGGACATTATTTATCAATTTGTTTCACTATTTATTCATATTCATGATGCACAACTACATTAGGATCTGTTTATATATTTTACATTTGTATTTTTATGTTTCTGAGTGCAGCTGTGAGGATTGCCAATTATTTGATTTTTTTCACACAGTTGGGATAGCACTGAGCA
>NC_133324.1:700933037-701023789 GCF_042186555.1 Aquarana catesbeiana
CTGGCTGGTCAGAGTGAACTCCATAAAAATGACTCTGCTTCCTCGTCTCCTGTATCTCTTTCGTTCCCTTCCTATCCCACTGAAAAAAGCGCAGCTCCTGCGATTCCAATCCTCCATCCTGAAATACGTCTGGGGCTCCAAAGGCAGAAGATGCTCCAAGGAAACACTTTATAGACTAAAAACCCAAGGTGGACTGGCTCTTCCTAACATTTGGTGTTATTACCAGGCAGCACAAATCCCTCAAATTTCCATAGCATACTCCAAGGGCCCAAAACCAGACTGGTTACGGATGGAAAGGCAAGCAACCCCAAGACACACAATAGATTTTTTGCTCTGGGCTCCTCCCCGCCTTAGACCGGCAATATTAGCTCCAACACTCTCTCACTCGATGTCCTTGTGGGACAGGTTGCAAAAGAACGCTTCCCTAACATCACACATTCATCCTCTCGCCCACCTATTTAACAACCCAGAATTTCCCCCGGGCCAAAACATACTTGCTTTCAAATGGTGGATTGATAAAGGCCTATACCAAATTGGACACTTTGTAAATGCCAATGGGCCCCTCAATATCAGATTTTGCAAAAATAAATTAGAAATGCCTGACTCGGAAAGATATAGATCGTTACAAATTACCCACTTCCTTCGTTCCAAATGGCCCGATACCTCTGAACCCCTTACCCTAACTGCCTATGAGACACGGTGTTCCAACATAAAGGATCAGAGGGGAGGTATCTCCGTTATCTACACCTCGCTTGCCAGTAGTATTAGTAAACCTCCCTACGCCCTAAGGTGGGAACAAGATCTGGCAATTGAGTGGGACTTGAAGGACTGGTATCGAGACTTTCACAGATCATTCAAGGGCATCCTGAACATCTCTCTTATGGAAGCTAGTATTAAAATTATCACGCGTTGGTACCGAGTGCCTACCACCCTGGCCAAAATATTTCCAGATTCATCCCCATTATGTTTTAGAGGATGCGGTCATGAGGGATCATTGTTCCATGTTTGGTGGACGTGCCCACGACTCCGGAGCTTCTAGAACAGTTTTTTTCACATAGCACGGAAAATCACAGAAATGGATATTCCACAGACCCCAGAAATAGCACTTCTCAATGCCCAAGTAGATAACATTCCCAGACACAAACAATCCTAGGTCTTTTATATGCTCTTGGGTGCCAAAATTACTATTGCCAGACATTGGAAGAGACACTCGGTGCCAATAATCGCTATGAAAGGTAAGATATCCTGGATCATGGCAAAGGAGAAGATTGTTGGCAAATTACTTGACAAAACCCACAAATTTGATTCAATTTGAGAACCCTGGTCTACATACGTAGGGGTTCCAATACATCCGGTTTAGCAGATATCCCTGAATATTCCAGCATACTCTAGGTGACCTTCCTTCCCTTTCTTCCTAATGTCACTATTCTTTTTTCGTTGCTAACTTTTCTTTTTCTTATATTTCCTTTCCCTCTCATTTCTTTTCCTTCTCCTTCATAACTTGGCGACAGAATACCACCACTGGTACACTAGATACAGGAGCTAGTTGACTGAGTATTGATATTGCCTCTCTTTCTTCCATCAAATTTAACTGTACTTTTAAATGCATAGGCTGAGGCTGGAATGTGTGGATCCGGGAGTCTTCCATCCATTCACGTGCCGAACTGAGTGATTAATTCATGGCTTTGTTTTGCACCACGACTGTCATTTTGAAACTGAAAGGGGCAGACCGGGGTAGACAAGATTTACCAATTCCTGTGACCAATATATAATCCAGAGGCTTCATCTGGGTATGTCATCTCCACAGCGACTTCCCCATGGGGTGGAGAAACGTCCTGTCCTGGATATTTAACAGTCTATTAAAACTCTAATTCTTTCTTGGTTCACTTACACAGGTATGTTTACCCACTGACATCAGTCAGTGAGTCCTGATAGTCTTGTCTCCCCGGTCTTCCTTTAACCCTGAATTTTTCGTTCATGGGACTGTTCCATTTAATACCTCTGCTATGCTATGTTTAGTTCAAACACCTCTATATGTATTTACTGAATACCTGTTTCAATGCGCATTTTCATCTGACAGAGTGTATCAAACATTTTATGTAACCTGAAATATTGTTATCTATAATTAAACCAATAAAAATTTCAAGAAATACATTTCGTACCTGGGGGGTGTCTATAGTATGCCTGTGAAGGGGCGCATGTTTCCCGTGTTTAGAACAGTCTGACAGCAAAATGACATTTCAAAGGAAAAAAAAGTCATTTAAACTACTCGCGGCTATTAATGAATTGCTGGTCCGACAATACACATACAAGTTCATTGATAAAAACGGCATGGGAAAAAAAATGACGTGGGGGGTCCCCTAAATTCCATACCAGGCCCTTCAGGTCTGGTATGGATATTAAGGGGAACCCCGGCCAAAATAAAAAAATGGCGTGGGGTCCCCCTCAAAATCTATATGGTATGGATTTTAAGGGGAACCCCATGCCAAAATAAAAAAAAAAAAAAAAGACGTGGGGTCTCCCCAAAAATCCATACCAGACCCTTACCCGAGCATGCAACCAGGCAGGCCGCAGGAAAAGAGGGGGGGATGAGAGAGCGCCCCCCTCCTGAACCGTACCAGGCCACATGCCCTCAACATTGGGAGGGTGCTTTGGGGTAGCCCCCCAAAACACCTTGTCCCCATGTTGATGAGGACAAGGGCCTCATCCCCACAACCCTGGCCGGTGGTTGTGGGGGTCTGTAGGCGGGGGCTTATCGGAATCTGGAAGCCCCCTTCAACAAGGGGACCCCCAGATCCCGACCCTCCCCCCAGTGTGAAATGATACCATTTCACTAAAAAACTGTCAAAAATTTTAAAAATGACAAGAGACAGTTTTTGACAATTCCTTTATTTAAATGCTTCTTCTTTCTTCTATCTTGTATCTTCCTTCGGTTTCTTCCTCCATCTTCTTCTTCTTCTGGTTCTTCCTCCAGTGTTCTCATCTGGCATCTTCCTCTGCGGCATCGGCGTCTTCTTCCCTTCTTCTCCTCGTGCCGCTCCGCATCCATGATGGCATGGAGGGCGGCTCCAGCTCTTCTCTTCATCTTCTTCTCTTCATCTTCTTTTCGGGCCGCTCTGCATCCATGATGGCATGGAGGGAGGCTCCTGCTGTATGACGCTTCTCCTCTTCTGACGGTTCTTAAATAATGGGGGCGGGGCCACCCAGTGACCCCACCCCCCTCTGATGCATGGGGACTTGACGGGACTTCCCTGTGGCACCACGGGGAATGCCACAGGGAAGTCCCGTCAAGTCCCCGTGCGTCAGAGGGAGGCGGGGTTACCCGGGGGTCACTTCCAGATTCCGATAAGCCCCCCGCACGCAGACACCCACAACCACCGGCCAGGGTTGTGGGGATGAGGCCCTTGTCCTCATCAACATGGGGACAAGGTGTTTTGGGGGCTACGCCAAAGCACCCTCCCAATGTTGAGGGCATGTAGCCTGGTACAGTTCAGGAGGGGGGGCGCTCTCTCATCCCCCCTCTTTTCCTGCGGCCTGCCAGGTTGCGTGCTTGGTCAAGGGTCTGGTATGGATCTTTGGGGGGACCCCACACCGTTTTTTAAAATTTATTTTGGTGCGGGGTTCCCCTTAATATCCATACCAGACCTGAAGGGCCTGGTATGGAATTTAGGGGGACCCCCCACTTTTTTTTATTTAATTTTTATTTGGGGTTCCCCTGTGGGGAATTCCCATGCCATTTTTATCAATGAACCTTTATGTGTATTGTCGGATCGGCAATTCATTAATAGCCGCAAGTAGTTTAAATGACTTTTTTTCCTTTGAAATGTCAATTTGCTGTCAGACTGTTCTAAACACGGGAAACATGCGCCCCTTTACAGGCATACTATAGACACCCCCCAGGTATGAAATTTAAAGGGATATTACACTTTTATTGTTTCATGTTAAGCATTAATAAGATCACTGCTCCTGAAAAACGGCCGTTTTTAAAACTTTTTTTTGCATTGGTCCATGTCCCCTGGGGCAGGACCCAGGTCCCCAAACACTTTTTATGACAATACCATGAATATAAGCCTTTAAAATTAGCACTTTTGATTTCTCCCATAGACTTTTAAAGGGTGCCCCGCGGCATTCGAATTCGCCGCGAACACCCCAAATTGTTCGTGTTTCAGCGAACTTGCGATCAGCCGATGTTCGAGTCGAACATGAGTTCGACTCGAACTCAAAGCTCATCCCTACTCCTGAGTCTCTGAAGAACCTTGACAAGTCACGAGCCCTCCTTAACCTGTCCCTAATGACCACTGCGGAAAAACATTTGGGGTGGACAGGGGCTAAATTCTATTCCCAAACTGACAGGATTGGATCCAGACTGGCAGCAAAGCTCAGTCCTAAACAACGCTCTTTAGCATTTCCCATAATAAAGACGTCAACCGGGGACTTAACTCAGAACCCAACAAAGATAATGGAAGCATTCTCACGTTTCTACTCTGACCTATACAAATCTATAATACACCCCCAACAGCAACGTGACCAATTCTTTGACAATATTCCTCTGCCCACCCTGTCAAAGGAACATAGGGAGCTCATGAAAATCCCGTTCTCCACGGAAGAGATATTAGACACCATCCAATCCCTTAAAATTGGTTCCGCCCCTGGCCCAGATGGCTTCTCCACTGGATATTATTTGGCCAGACTTTTTAACTTCCTCAGGGAGGGAGCCCTTCTAGGATCTGATCTCCACTTACATTTCATTAATCCAGAAACCGGATAAAGACTCTAGCGAGTTGGGCAACTACAAGCCTATTTCGCTTATAAACAACGATATTAAAATAATGACCAAGATTCTTGCAAACAGGGTTGCAAGCTTTATATCCGCCTATATACATAGAGATCAGGCGGGCTTCATCCCTGGGAGACAGGGACTGGATCAGATCAGCAGAACAATAGACGTTATCTCTTCTCAAATCAAGGTGGGATGGGGCTCTCCTCAAAATGGATTCCTTCTCTCAATTGATTTACATAAGGCCTTTGACTCTGTAGACTGGGCTTACCTAACTGAGATATTACAGAGATGGGGTTTTGGCCCTTACTTCCTGAATCTAATTAAGTCTCTTTATTTGACCCGTCAGTGCAGGTACGTCTCATGGGCAGGTATTCAGAATCGTTCACAATCAGAAAGGGTACCAGACAGGGCTGCCATCTCTCTCCTCTCCTCTACGCAGTGGCTATCAAGACTTTGGCAGTAGCGATCAGAACGAACCCTGATGTTAAGGGGGTGAGGTGCGGTGGTCAGGAGCATAAGTGTGTGTTATATGCAGATGACCTCCTCCTCTATGTCACATCCCCTCTTACATCAACCCCTATGATATATAAAATCTTGCTGAGTTTTAGTGCAGTATCGGGCCTGCGGGTCAACATGTCCAAATCAATAGCTTTAAATATTACAGTCCCACCAGAACTGCTCAATCAACTCTCTAACAACTTTGACTTCTCTTGGGCCACTACTGAAATCCCATATTTAGGCATCAAAATAACACCAGATATAAATGGTCTTTTCAGAGCTAATTATCCTCTTATGCTACACAAATGCAAAGGTGATTTGGAGAAGTGGACCAAGTGTGGTCTATCCTGGCTGGGCAGAATTCACGCAGTGAAGATGTCTCTTCTCCCCCGCCTCTCTTTTATTTCGCTCTCTCCCAATCCCGATAAAGAGACAAGTACTTGGCAAATTCCAGTCGGAGATTGTCCGATTTGTTTGAGGTCAAAAGGGGTATAGATGTCCCTCTAGTATTCTTTATCGCCTAAAAACTCAGGGTGGGTTGGGTTTGCCTAATCTGTGGGGATATTATCAGGTGGCACAACTGTCCCAAATCTCAGTGGTCTTTTCAAAAGGCCTGAAGCCTGAATGACTCTCGATGGAGAGATACGCCATCCCTCTGAATACCACCGACTATCTTCTTTGGTGCAATCCAAAACTTAGGCCAGCCATTATGTCCCCCACCCTTTCCCATTCAATGGCCCTGTGCTCCAGGCTTTTCTCACAACACAATCTGATCTCACCCGTTAGCTCATTTATTCCATAATGCTGATTTTGCACCAGGGATGTCCATTAAAGCATTCCAATGGTGGACAGACAAAAGCCTTTTTTTAGGATCGGTCATGTTCTCTCCCCCAGGGGCCCGATCACGTTGACACACTGCAGGAAGAATCTGGATGTGCCCAAAATGGAAGTATTTAGATTCTCCCAAATCTCCCACTATCTACATTCAATCGGGTTAAATAAACAGGAACCCCCCACGATAACTCCCTATGAAAATTGGTGCTCCAATACAGAGGTTCAGAGGGGAGGGATATCCTTGATCTATGCTGCACTTATGTCACACTCAGACAAGTCAACCTATGCTCGGGCCTGGGAGGATGAAACGGACAGCTCTTGGACTACACACGATTGGTTAAAAATGTTCAAACGCGCATATAAAGGCATCCTTAACATTTCCTTATTGAAGCCAGCGTGAAGGTAATGACTCGATGGTACTATGTCGACGCTAGATTGGCAGTCATCTTTCCATCTCCACTATGTTTCAGAGGTTGTGAGCTAGAGGGTACGATGATGCACACATGGTGGACCTGTCCGTGCATCAGATCCTTCTGGCAAAAAAGTATTCCGCACAGTTAGTACAATCACAAAGATAGTAATAACCCCTAACCCCAATATTGCACTGCTTAATGGTAATATCGAGGTTCTTCCTAAATTCTCACAGGTGCTGGTTTACTTTATTCTCTTAGGGGCAAAAGTTACTATCGCTGAAGCCTGGAAAAAACCCAGTGTCTCCTTCCAGGGGTTCAAGAGGAAGGTCTCTTGGATCATGGCACAAGAACAAATTGTTGCGAAGCTAAATGACAAATATGGGAAGTTTTATGACACTTCGGAACCTTGGGCTATACAACCCCTGGCAAAAATTATGGAATCACCAGTCCCTGAGGATGTTCCTTCAGTTGTTTATTGTTGTAGAAAAAAAGCAGATCACAGACATGGCCAAAAACTAAAGGCATTTTAAATGGCAACTTTCTGGCTTTAAGAAACACTAAAAGAAATCAAGAAAAATAATTGTTGTGGCCAGTAACAGTTAGATTTATAGAACAAGCACAGGGAATACATTATGGAATCACTCAATTCTGAGGAAAAAATTATGGAATCATGAAAAACAAACAAACAAAATAACACTCCAACACATCACTAGTACTTTGTTGCACCACCTCTGGTTTTTATAACTGCTTGCAGTCTCTGAGGCATTGACTTAATGAGTGATAAACAGTACTCTTCATCAATCTGGCTCCAGCCTTCTCTGATTGCTGTTGCCAAATCATCTTTGCAGGTTGGAGCCTTGTCATGGACCATTTTCTTTAAATTCCACTACAGATTTTCAATTGGATTGAGATCCAAACTATTTGCAGGCCATGACATTGACCTTATGTGTCTTTCTTCAAGGAATTTTTTCACAGTTTTTGCTCTATGGCAAGATGCATTATCATCTTGATAAATGATTTCATCATCCCCAAACATCCTTTCAATAGATGGGATAAGAAAAGTGTCCAAAATTTCAATGTAAACCTGTGCATTTATTGAAGATTTAATGACAGCCATCTCCCCAGTGTCTTTACCTGACATGCAGCCCCATATCATAATTGACTGTGGAAATTTGCATGTTTTCTTCAGACAGTCATCTGCATAAATCTCATTGGAACGGCACCAAACAAAAGTTCCAGCATCATCACCTTGCCCAATGCAGATTTGAGATTCATCACTGAATATGACTTTCATCCAATCATCCACCGTCCACGATTGCCTTTCCTTAGCCCATTGTAACCTTGTTTTTTTGTGTGTAGGTGTTAGAGATGGCTTTCTTTTAGCTTTTCTGTTTTCTTCAGACAGTCATCTGCATAAATCTCATTGGAACGGCACCAAACAAAAGTTCCAGCATCATCACCTTGCCCAATGCAGATTTGAGATTCATCACTGAATATGACTTTCATCCAATCATCCACAGTCCACGATTGCCTTTCCTTAGCCCATTGTAACCTTGTTTTTTTGTGTGTAGGTGTTAGAGATGGCTTTCTTTTAGCTTTAGCTTTTCTGTATGTAAATCCCATTTCCTTTAGGCGGTTTCTTACAGTTCGGTCACAGATGTTGACTCCAGTTTCCTCCCATTTGTTCCCCATTTGTATTGTTGTACATTTTCTGTTTTCAAGGCATATTGCTTTAAGTTTTCTGTCTTGACGCTTTGATGTCTTACTTGGTCTACCAGTATGCTTGCCTTTAACCACCTTCCCATGTTGTTTGTATTTGGTCCATGTTTTAGACACAGCCGACTGTGAACAACCAACATCTTGTGCAACACTGCATGATGATTTACCCTCTTTACCTACATACTAACAAACAGATTTAATCTGATGCAGGTGTTAGTGTTTGTAATGAAAATTTACAGGGTGATTCCATAATTTTTTCCTCAGAATTGAGTGATTCCATAATTTATTCCCTGTGCTTGTTCTATAAATCTAACTGTTACTGGCCACCACAATTATTTTTCTTGATTTCTTTTAGTGTTTCTTAAAGCCAGAAAGTTGCCATTTGAAATGCTTTTAGATTTTGGCCATGTCTACAATCTGCTTTTTTTTCTACAACAATAAACAACTTAAGAAACATCCTCAGGGACTGGTGATTCCATAATTTTTGCCAGGGGTTGTATACTGCAACATCCCCCTCCATCACTACGCACTTCCACAGTTAGTTCCCACAGGGGTGGGGTGCGTGGGGCCTTAGGGAATAGCCAGCTGTCAGACGGTGAATTATTTATCCCCCTTACAATTCTCTTGAGAGGTGAGGATCGACTTGGATCTGGTGATCGCAGTGGTAGGAGTGAGTTTCGGCTTTGGATCCTGATTGTGGAGCACCTCCTTTAAGCTTCCTTGATACTCCTGCTCCCTACACTTTCAGCTTGCATACAGCTGGTCATAGCAATTGTCCGAGTCATACACCTCTCCCTCTCCACCCGTCAATGGAAGTTGTAGTGTTTTTTTCCTTTTCCCGAATTTATTTTTTCCTTTTTTTAATTATTTTTTCATGATATTTGTAATATGGAATGTTATTCATAATCTTTATTGTCTTGTCTGAAAACTTTTCAATAAAAATTATTTAAATTTAAAATAAAAAAAATAAATAAATAAAAAAATTAAAAGTCCATAAATCTATCCCAAAGTTTGCAGACGCTATAACTTTTGTGCAAACCAATCAAAATACGCTTATTTGGGATTATGTTTTACCAAAAACATGTAGCAGAATACATATTGGCCTAAATTGATGAAGAAATTTGATTTTTAAAATTATTCTATTGGATGTGTTTCATAGCAGAAAGTAAAAAATATTGTTTTTTTTTTTTTTTCAAACTTGTCAGTCTTTTTTTTTTGTTTAAAGCAAAAAAAAAAATAAATAAAATGCAGAGGTGATCAAATACCACCAAAAGAAAGCTCTATTTATGGGAAAAAAAGGACATCAATTTTATTTGGGTACAGTGTCACATGGCCGTGCAATTGTCAGTTAAAACAACACAGTGCAGTATCGTGAAAAATGGCCTGGTCAGGAAGGGGGTAAAACCTTCCAGAGCTGACGTGGTTAAAGTATCCAGTGAACAGCTAAACTTTAAATTAAATTCTGCCAACAAAACTATGAAAATAAAATATTGGTCATGATCTTAGTTCCTTTATTTTTAATAAATGTGATAACCATATTTAAATGCTGTTTTAAAGCAAGAAATCTGTGTGGTAAATTAGAGAACCATTATAAAAAGAGTGCCAAAAATACATATAGGATTGTGGAAATTATGCAGGAGTCTTGGTAATTCAGCTGAATGCTATTCATAATGAGACAGATTTCATTTTTATGAATATGTTTAAGCCTACCAGATATTTGAATAATAACCTCAAGGTTTTTAAAATTGTCATGGCATATAATGAAACTAATAAGCAACCCTCCTAAGCTTCCATCATCATTCTTGCATTATGCCTGAAAGTAAATTTATCAATTGTGTTTTCTGTTTTAGAATCCATAAAGAATCACAAAAGGATAAAATAAATTGTAATGTTTCAGAAAATAAAAAAGCCTGTGTTCTATCTAAAAAAATACATAAACCATATCAAATAAAATTATAAGAAATATTTACACTATTCACAGGCGTACATTTATTATAATGCAGCTTACCAATCCTTAAAGGCTAAGTTCACCTTTTTTTTCTAAATTCCAGCTCAATGTACCAATATACCATGGATGTACTTTGTTGCAGAAAAGAAAAAGCATTCTCTGTCTTCTAGGACAGACTCCAGTCTCCTATAGAAAACAACTCCCTTACCAATTCTGAAATGTGGCATTTGGAAAAAAAAACATTGGAAGGAAGTAGTTCAGCAGCTGACCTCATTAACACACCCTACAACTGCCCTCCCCCTCCAGGAGCTATATCCCTTCCCCCCTCTATACTCACATACTATCAATGTCAATGAACATCGGTTGGTACTTTATCTTCTTCTTGCACTGATCACTCATTTGAGTGTGCAGGAGCTGAGTGATTACATAACAGTGTATGTGGATTGTTGCTGTAGTATTGAAAACAGGTGACGTGTGTCCCTGGAAGTCTGTAAAGCTCACCATACATTATATCTGAGTGTGCAAGGGCCTGCCTGATTGGATACAAAGTGATTGGTAGATAAATGTATCCTCCTATTATATAGTTTTGGTAAATCTAAAGGAGATTGTACAGAGATTGTAAAATGAACTAGTTGCGCTTTTGGTGCCATTAATTGTTAACGGCACCCCAAATGTAGAAGAAAACATGCAATAAACATGGAAAATTGAGTTACTTTCCTGCATTTGTCAAACATAGGGCAGCCTATTGAAATCAACGAGCTGCCCTATGTGTGTAGTGGAAAAAAATGCACCAAAAAAAGTGGGTTCCCACTACACTAGCTACCCCAAAAGAAGAAGCAAACACATATTTTGCCGATTGAAAAAACAATAGACAAAAGAAGCAAACCACTCTTTAAAAAATGTGCAAACTCCAACATTTGCCACGTGTAGGACAGCCTATTGAAATCAATGAGCTTCTCTATGTATTTCAGAGGAAAAACAAGCCAAAAATCATGCGCTCCAACTATGCTAGATGTGACTGGGGCCTGAATGTGAAATCAGTATGTTTACATAAGAACATTGAGGCTCCATTTAGATGCACGTTTCCGAATGCATGGCAAACTGCACAGAAAATGCTGTGTGACAAATGCACTTGAAGTGCACCAAAAAGCGCAGTAAAGAACATATGCTCCACTCCAAAAAAAGTTTTGGAGCTTATTTGAGGTTTTTGTCGTGCAAAGGGCAGCCCATTTCACTGAATGGAGATTTGAACAGGGCCTGACAGCTGAGTGTCTCCATCCACTCCCTGCTATGTACTTGTATAAAGCTGGCCATACCCTGTGCAATCTGATTTTACAATCTCTGTACAATTTCCTTTAGATTTACCAAAATTATGGAATAGGAAGATTCACCTGAACAATCTATTCAATTTGAATCAGATTAGACAGGCCCTTGTACTACATTTACCACACTTTTATAAATTTTGTAAAAAGGCTAAGTTCACCTTTTCAGGCAGAATTTCAGTTTTCACAATAAATAAAAAGCCTTTTCTCATGTCTTTTCTGCCCAAGCCATCTCAATGTGCTTATCTCTCAATTACCTATCCATAGAAGCTTTGAATTTCACCTCTCAGTTCCAAATTTTGAAAAGTGCTTTCTGAGACCTAACTTCCTGTATTGTCATATGACCTTCCAAAAACCTCCTTTTATTACTATAGCACGTCTTTTTTTATGCCCACCCACTTTCCTACTTCTTCCTTCAACCACTTGACCTCTGGAAGATTTTACCCCCTTCATGATCAGGGCATTTATTGCTATTCGGCATTATTGCAATGGCGTCACAAGTGGGGTGAAGCTTGTGACATCATCGTGCACTATCAGGAAGTACACAGTCACCCACGAGGGAAGCATGGCCGAGGACTTGCAGATGCTTTTTTGATCTCAGGGGCCCAATCCCCAATGTACAGAAGGTATTACCTGTATGCACCAGGGCTAGTGCATATATAAATGTGAGTAGAAACCTTTTATCTTCTAATAATTTGCAGTTTTACAGTGCTACACTATATCAGTTTCCTTTATACCCTTATGTTACCAATGCCTATGAGGGATAATGCATAAGAGAACAGAAACCCATACCCCTGAAACCATAGAGAGAGGTAAATAATTGTCCATTAAAGGTCCATCTATGAGGAAGATAGCAAATAATCAATATAGCTATGATAGTGATTAGGGATGAGCTTGTTTGAGTCGAACATAAGTTCAACTCGAACATCGGGTGTTCATCCGTTCGTCGAAGAGCAAACATTATGGGGGCGTTCAGGACAAATTTGGGCACTGTGGAACACCCCATAATATAAAAGAAAGAAGATGTGAAGGGGCGAGTGGCACTACCTATATGTCAAATAGTGCTCTACCAAATCACTCTATAGTGGCTAAGTATTAAAAGACACAGTGTAATGCCCCATACACACGGTCGGACTTTGTTCGGACATTCCGACAACAAAATCCTAGGATTTTTTCCGACAGATGTTGGCTCAAACTTGTCTTGCATACACACGGCCACACAAAGTTGTCAGAAAATCCGATCATTCTAAACGCGGTGACGTAAAACACGTACGTCGGGACTATAAACGGGGCAGTGGCCAATAGCTTTCATCTCTTTATTTATTCTGAGCATGCGTGGCACTTTGTCCGTCGGATTTGTGTACACACGATAGGATTTTCCGACAACGGATTTTGTTGTCGGAAATATTTATATCCTGCTCTCAAACTTTGTGTGTCGGAAAATCCGATGGAAAATGTGTGATGGAGCCTACACACAGTTGGAATTTCTGACAACAAGGTCCTATCACACATTTTCCATCGGAAAATCCGACCGTGTGTACGGGGAATTATTGTGGAATAAATTATAACAAAACAGTTTCCATAAAGGTAGTAGTGTAATAGTTATCAAACCTCCCCTACCCCAGTAGGTGAGTACTAAAACCTTCTAAGTGTGGACACCAATCCTACACAGGAGAAGTTATCATGAAAAATGTAATAGCTTACAAATTAGTGTATAAAACATCCAAACATGAATATCATGATAGTATAGTGATCCTCTGCTTATAACAGTGCCTATAGTGTCCAAACCCAAAATACAGGATGTGAGTGATCCCAAAAACCAAATCCAAATAAGAATGCAAAGAATCGCACCAAAAAACAAAAAAGTTATAAAAAATTGCACCAACAGTTGCACCAAAATGTAATTATACACCATACACAACCATATACAAAAACATATAAGCGTATACATATAGTGTCCCAATCATAAAATCAAGGTGTATATAAACCCAAGATGCAAAAAAAAAAAAAAGCAAAAATATCGCACCAAAAAACATAAAAAATGCAAAAATCGCACCAAAATTAAAAATGACACCAAGATGCAGTTTATCGCACCATGTACAAAGAACACATAGGTGCATTCATCCCAATGAAAGTAATTGTTCGTGTTTAGAGGAATTCTAGCAGGTGACTTTAGTGATCACAGAATCTTGACAGGTGACTTGCGTGCTCCCCCTCAAGGGTCCCCACTCACCAGATCCTACTACCCCTACCGGGGTAATGCGCATGTAGCTCCTTAGGTTGGCAGGTAACCACTGGTGTCAGCCTTTGCAGTTCCTCGAGCAGCCTTGGGATATTCGGGTTGTGATAGATGTAATTTTCATAATCCTTATAAAAAAAAGAGAAATTGGTTCCCATAATGAAGTATAACCAAAACTTCAGTGTATTAAAAGATTATTTTAAAAAAATGTATAAAAGCAAACAGACAGAAAATGCAGTTCATGCAGCTTAATGCCTAGTCCCATAGGGGCTGCACTTGCTGGTATAAAGCATAGGCCATTGAGCTGTAGGTGGACAGCGTGCACTCTGGTTGCATTCCACCCACTCGCTCAGCTTCCTGGAAGTCATGTGATGTGCGTAGTGACACCGTACACATTTTGTCATAGACATCTTCAGCAGAGAGACCACTCTAAAGAGGATGTGAGTAGCAGCGGGTGCGCTTGAGAGGAGAGGAGACCGGGTGGAGGCTGCAAAAATCCTGAACGTATCCTGGATACAACTTTTGCCATTTGTTTAATCTACCTTCCTCTCTTGTCTCTCGTCTGCTGAGTCCTCAGTTGTGAGTCCTGGGTTGACCTCGTGCAGAGATAGAGACAGAGACAGAGACAGCGGAGATAGTGCTACAGTTATCTAAGGAGCTGAGGGGGAGCTGAGGGGGTGGGCTGCCCAGTCTGCAGTTGCTGTTATCTTGCTGGAGTGAGTGCGGTGAGATCCTCCTATCCATCTCTCTTATCTCTCATCTCTCCTAACTCACGGCAGTTACAGTCACAACCTCACAGTTACAGTCACAGCCTAGCAGGATCTGGGATAATCTGCCAGGCAAACTTTTGCTGGACTTTTGGGGAAAAATATAGTGACTGGCCGCAAAATTGTGAGAGCGGATGGGCCCACCGAAGACACGCTCTGCTCAGACAGATTCAGCTGTCTTATCTTCCGCACAGTCAGCAATTATTCCAACTACAAGTGGGCCGGCCAGCACTATACCTGTCAGCAAACAGCCTCCGACAGAGATAGAGGCAGGAGACACAGTATATTCCTCAGGAGCAGCTATTCTTGCAGCAATTGCTGAGTGTAAAATAGCATTAACATCAAAGATTGATTTTGTAGCAACAGATGTCAGCCTTATTCGTCAGGATCTGGACAAATTTCGGATGCGGATCACTGAGGTGGAAGACCGGATCTCAGTTGTGGAGGATCAGGTCAGGTCGGACTCTAGGGACCTTAAGGCTTTACAACTACAGGTATGTGCTCTACAAAATCGGGCTATAGATACCGAAAACCATTTAAGAAGGAATAATATCCGAATTATAGGCCTTCCTGAGCGAGCAGAAGGCTCATGCCCCACTGCATTTACCGATAAATTGCTCATAGATCTGTTTGGCCTGACCGACCTGCCACCTACCTTTGTCATCGAGCGGGCTCATAGGGTTCCACCAGCCCCCCCTAGACCGGGAACACCACCGCATCCTTTTTTGCTCCGGTTCCTTAATTATAGGGACCGGGACCGCATCCTGGCTGCAGCTCGGTATAAGCCTGACACTATGTATGAGGATAAAAAAACTTTTTTTTTTTACTGATTATTCCCAGGAAGTACAACTAAGGCGTAAATCCTTTACAGAGGCTCGCAGGAGGCTGAAAGACAAAGGCTTAAAATTTAGTCTTCTATATCCAAGCAAGATGAGAGTTATTGATGGTGACAACACACTTTTTTTTGATAAACCAAAAGCTGTTTTAGCCTGGTTGGACACCCGTTGATGACTGCACAACCCCTTTTTTAGTTCTCTCCTTCTTTCTCTTTTTGTTACATACTAATTAATTATTAATTTGCTAGAGGGAAAAAAAAAAAGAAAACATTTTTTTGTTTTGTTTTTTTTTGTTTTTTTTTGTATTATTATTATAATTTTTTTGGGGGGGGGTTCATTATGGTTCCATTATTGTTTTATTATTGTTGCATTACTGTTTTATTACTCTGATATGTATGGTTGCTAAATGTTTGCCTATCATACCCCCCCCCCCCCTTTTTTTTTTTTTTCTCAATAGGCAGTGTATTTATGTATACATGGGTTGGGGTGCGGGTGGGTGAGTATGCGTATATATGTGTATAGATATATATATACATATAAGGATATACATGCTTCACATATAGTCTATGCTTAAAGTTTCTTTTTTTTTTTTTCTTCTTTTCTTTTTTTGGGTAATGCTGCTGTTTTTTTTTTTGTCTTTCCCTTGTATTAAATTTGTATCAATTTCTATTATTACTATATCATATTATCTTGCATTCTAAGTCGGCTTGTGTCGGTTTCAGTGTAGAAGCCCCCCCTTCCCCTTCTCTTTTTTTGAGGGACTATCTGAAATCAATGGCAATAGGTAATAAAAAATTCCCCTCCCTCCTTTCCCTCTTCCCCTCTTTTGCCCTCCTCCCTTCCTAGACCCTTTTTTTAGTGTTGGCCACGGCTGACAAGCAACCACCTTTTTTTTACCCCATAGGTATTGAGAAAGCTGCTTCAATTCATGCTCGGAGCTGTTTTTTTTTTTTTTTCAGGATATTATCCTGGAATGTTAGGAGACTTAATTCTAAATTTAAGAGGGCGATACTTTTTAGATACCTTAAATTACATTCTCCACATATGGTGCTTTTACAGGAGATGCATCTCAGGGGCAGCAAGTGTTTGGCACTAAAAAAGCCATGGATTCAGCAAGCCTTTCATTCTTCTTATTCTACATATGCAATAGGAGTATCGATATTAATCAGTAAATCTCTTCCATGTATAATGGAACAGGTCCATACTGATCCCCAAGGCAAATATGTAATAATAGTATTTACGGTGTGGGGTACGCGATATATAGTAGTAGGGGTGTATATTCCCCCTCATTTTTCTTCGTCCACCCTATACTCAATCTTGGAGAAAGAATTTTCGTATTATCCGGCAAAGCTGTTGTTGATGGGTGATTTCAATGCCATTATGGCCCCTGACCTGGACAGACCTTTTCCCCCAAAACAATTTTCTACAGATTTACTTACCTGGGCTCAAGTAATGGGCGTAACTGAGGTCTGGAGGTGGAAACATTCTGAGACTAGAGCCTATTCTTGTTTTTCTGCCACATATAAAACCTCTTCTCGTATCAACCTCGCCTTTGCTAATCCGACTATGCTGTCTGATGTATTAGATGTATCATATCTACCCAGCGGACTCTCAGATCACTCGCCATTACTTCTTAAAATTCATGCCCCATCCTATAGAACTGCAGCCCTATGGCGCTTGGGGACCCACTGGCTTTCTCATGTAGACCTGACGACCAATATCTCACCACGATTGGCGGAATAATAGGAGTTTAATGAGGGATCCTCCTCTGTTGCGATGATATGGGACGCCTTCGAGGACTTTTCCAGAGGACAATATATCTCCTCTATTGCTGGGATTCGCAGGGAACAGGCAGCTGTTGCAACAGCGCTACAGTAAGCTGTGCAACGTCAGTCTGATATTTATACTACTGACCCTACTAATACCCATTTTGACCTCCTGAATGCTGCAAAACGTAAGTTACATCTCCATCTCACAGAGATCACCAGATTAGATCTACATCGGAATAAACAAATGTTCTTTGTACAGGGGGACCATAATGGTCGTCTTCTAGTGATGTTGGCACAGCCGGATTATCCTCCAACAGTGATTCCCAATGTGGTGTCTGCCTCAGGTGCATCAGTTTCTTTATTACCAGATATACTAGAGGTCTTTCGCCAATATTATAGTTCTCTTTATACCTCTGTGTTGCCTTCTGACTTTCAGCCCAAGGATTTGGCATCCTGGCTAGACCCATTGGCATTTGGCTGGCTTTCAGATAAAGAAAGAGAATCTCTGGTGGGGCCAATAACCCTGGAGGAGGTACTGAGAGCAATCAAATCATTTCTGCGGGGGGAAATCTTCTTGTCTGGATGGCCTTCCCATAGAGTTTTATAAGACACATGGGAATATATTAGCTCCCAAGCTAGCACAACTTTATTCTCAATGCCTGACAGATGGAGCCCTTCCAACTTCTATGAGCCATGTCCACGTTATACTAATTCATACAAATCTAAAAGATCCTTCATTGTGTACCTCCTTTAGGCCAATTGCCCTACTTTTTTTTAATTTTAAAATTTTGACTAAATTACTTACCATCAGACTACAGCCACTATTACATCTGTTGTAGATATTGATCAAACTGGCTTCATGGCCAACAGGTCAACCGATGTAAATTTGAGACGTTTGTTCACTAATATACATGCAAAGCATTTGAATGAAGGTACTAGGGTGGTGGCCTCCTTAGATATTGAAAAGGCCTTCGATACTATCGAATGGCCTTTTCTTTGGGAGGTCCTTAGAAGGATGGGGTTCCCCCTGATCTTTATTAAATGGATACAGATAATTTATCAAAACCCCACCTCAGCTATCAAGTTGGGAGGTAGCTTATCACAGTCTTTTTCTCTGTCAAGGGGTACTCAACAGGGCTGCCCCCTCTCTCCAGCCCTGTTTGCCATAGCGATGGAACCACTGGCGGAGGCTCTCCGTACTTCCCTTCATGTTAAGGGATTGCGTGTTGGCTGGCTGAAGGAAAGGGTTACCTTGCATGTGGACGACCTACTCCTCTTTCTTAATGACACAGGACCATCACTTAAGGGGGCCCTACAGGTCCTCAATTCTTTCTCCACAGTCACAGGCCTTAAAGTAAACTGGGAAAAGTCACTTTTATTTCTATAGACTTTGCGGCTCGTGCTAGTGCCGATACAGATACCCCCCTAAGATGGGTGGAGCATTTTAAATATCTAGGGGTGGTGGTTTCCAGACAGGATTCAGACTATATATCCCTAGATTTAACACCTGTGATCCAGGAGACTCAACAACGGCTGAAGGCATGGGAGTCATTACCTCTTTCATTGTTAGGACGCATAAATTTAACAAAAATTAATGTATTACCTAAATTCACTTATTTATTTCGACACTCTCCCCAGTGGATCCCTAAATCTTTCTTTGCAAGGCTACATCGTATTCTCTCAGCATTCATATGGAAATCAAAGCCCCCTAGGTATAGCTGGGCGACATTGGTACGCCCGACCTCCCAAGGTGGCCTGGCATGTCCAGATTTCCATAAATATTACTTGGCTTCTCAGCTAGTAACTACGGCCTGGTGGCTTAACCCAGATACCTCAAATTCCGCTACTCAGGTAGAAGCAGCAGTGCTGGGATCCCTAGAGGCACTGAAATGTTTGATCTTTTGGGGCCCTCATGCTCCATATTCATTGACACCATCTATGCTTACCACGCTACGTGTATGGGGAGAGGGCCTCAAAATTGAACAATATCCCCTACAGGCAATATCACCTAATGCTCCCCTCGGGTTAAATCCCACTCTGGAGCATTTCTATTCACTACCCGACCCCTATGCTTGGACTAATTTTAAGATAAAAACAGCGACACAGATCATTTTGAATAAATCTTTGATTTCTTTTTCCCAACTAATCTCCGACTTCAATATCCCTCAGTCGTATTCTTTTCTTTTTCTTCAACTCTCCCATGCCTTCAGCTGTCAATTCTCTGGCTCTCCTCTACAACTAGTCCAATCTGCCTTAGAGAAGCTTCTTAGGTTGGATTGCACAAAGAATGCTGCATCTAAATTGTATCTTCACTTAACAACTGCCTCTCTCCCTGATTTAGAGAAATTTTTTGTTTTTGTTTAATACATTTTTATTAAAGAAAAATATAACATGTATACAATTATAACACAAAATAGATAACACTTCTATTTTTCCAACAACATAGGATACAGTACTCATAGAATCCACCAATTAGAAAATTATAGTAGGTAAATCCAGGAAGATACATAGAGTCAGCTAAACAGCTAATTGGATAAAGGATGTGAACTAGGTGAGCACTATACTCTAAATATAATTTAAATAGAAAATATTGCTTTAGTTTAACAGAAGTATACATCAAGACAGAGTAGTGGTAGAAAAGGAGAGGATAAAAGAGAAAGAATTGAAGGTGGGAGGGGAAAAGGGTAGGAAGTTGCTGGTATACTAGACCATGTATTGAGCAGAGGGGAGAATTAGCATGAATAAGTGCTGAATGGCTACGCTAGAGTGTTAGGTTTGAGGGGTTAGAGCAGGAGATTTGTATATGTGGCAGTAGACTGAAATTTTTTCCAAGAGTCCCAGGTTAGAGAGTGTTTCTGGGAGGTCCCTCTAATATTGTGGGCGATACTCTCCATGAGGTGTACATTGTCAACCATTTGTAGCCAGGCCTTCATAGAAGGAATAATTGGTTGGCCCCACAAAGTGGGGATTAAGGCTTTGGCAGTGTTCAGTAGGTGAGGAATGATTGAGCATTTGTACGACTTTATGGGAGTTTTTGTGACATGAAAAAGAATAGCCCATGGGTCATTTGGTATATGAACATCAGCAATCTGAGCAATCAGAGTGCGAATATCCTCCCAGTATGGTTTAATCAGTGGGCAGAACCACCATATGTGTGCATGAGTAGCTTTGTTCCCACAGTTCCTCCAGCACAATGGGGAACTGGCGGGGAACATTTGGTGTAAGCGAACTGGGGTGTAATGCCACCCAGTGAGCAATTTATAGTTGACCTCTGACATTCTTGAGGCTAAGGACGAGGTGTGAGCAAGTTGGAGGATCCTATCTTTTTGGTTGTCAGTCAGGGAGAGACCAAGGTCAATTTCTCATTTAGTCAGGTGGGGGGGGGGGTCCGGAGTTTTGAAGAGTAATAAGGGCTTTATAGAATATAGAGATGCTATGTAGAGGGGGGGGTCTTTTGGAAAGAATATTACTTCTATATCATTTAAATCACTGACGCCCCTAGGAGTGAGGATCGCAGGTAAGGGTTTGAGTGCATTGCCATTTAGAACGTGATGCAATAGGAGGGGTTCTTCTGACCTCCATGATTTAAAACCTGGATCCAGAAGGCCTGGCAGAAAGTATGTGTGATTGAGAAGAGGTAGCAAAGGGGAGTCATAGTTCCAGGAATATTTTTTATGTAGTGCATCCCATACATCCAAAGAGGAGAGGTAGTACGGGCAAGGTTCCTGTGGGATCGGGGTATCCAGGGAGCTATTGAAAGGTCTATACCACTTAGGTAATACTCAATTTGTACCCATAGCTTCGAGTTAAGGGCATATTTCCATTCAGCTAGTCTGGCCAATACAGTTGCTTGGAAGTAGGCTTTAAAATTTGGAAGTGCCAGACCACCTGAGCATATGGAACGAAACAATAACTCCCTGGATATTCTAGGGTGTCTGTCCTTCCAGATAAAGTGGGACACCATGGACTGTAAAATAGTAAAAAAGCCCACTGGGACACCTAGTGGTAGCATTTGAAAGATGAAAAGGATGCGTGGTAATATGTTTATTTTAATTATATTAACCTCCCCTAACCAAGTATGTGACAGGTTAGACCATTTTTGTAGGTCGGCTCTGATTTTGTTTAGCATGGCAATATAATTATATCGAAAAAGGGATTGAAGATTAGAGGTAAGATAAACACCTAGGTATTTCCTACAATTTGATTCCCATCGAAAGGGAAAAAGGGGTTTAAGGGAGAGAGTCTCGGATTTGGGGATGTTAATAATTTAAAATTTCGGATTTAGATAAATTTATTTTGAAATTAGAAATTGATTGAAACGTGGAAAATGCAGACATCTAATTCGGAATCGAAATCCGAGGTTGTTGGATAAAAAATAGTACATCATCTGCATATGCCACGTATTCATGGGATCTGTTGCCTATTTGTATGCCTTTGATATTAGCATTGTTCCTAATTGTGGCGAGGAAAGGTTCTAGAGTGATAGCAAAAAGGAGAGGGGAGAGGGGACAACCCTGCCTGGTTCCATTATGTAAGACAAAGGGGTCACTCAACGTTCCGTTTATCCTAACTTGAGCAGAAGGGTTAGCATAAAGGGAGGAAATACGGTAAAACATTTTAGGACCCATACCGAAGTGGCGTAAGGTCAGCTTAAGGTACTCCCAGTCCACCCTATCAAAAGCTTTTTCTGCATCAGTAGAGAGGAGTAGGGTGGGCTGGGAGCACCGCTGAACATATTGAATCAGGGAGATTGCACGAAGGGAATTATCTTTTGCTTCTCTAGCGGGTATGAAACCTGATTGATCCGCCGAGATCCAATTTGGTATAAGGGGAAGTAAGCGGTTTGCCATAACTTTGGCGAATAACTTAATGTCAACGTTTATTAACGATATAGGTCTAAAACTATTACAAAGGATAGGATCCTTGTCTGGTTTGGGAATGACTGTGATATGAGTCGAAAGTGATTCTGGGCGTAAACCTGAAGAGTGAGAGATTGAGTTTGCATATTCGGAGAGTCGAGGGAGCAGGATGTCGCTAAATGTTTTATAATATAGAATCGTGAACCCGTCAGGTCCAGGGGCTTTACCAGAGGGGGAGGACTTCAAAGCTGCCTGAAATTCCTCAACCAAAAAGTCTTCTTCTAATTCTTTAAGGACAGATATGGGCAATTTAGGAAGATTTGCCTCTCTCAAGTAGGATAGCATACGGTTTCGTCTCTCCTTATGAGGAAGAGAGGACAAGTCATTTTTGACATTATATAGGTCCGCGTAGTAGTCTCTAAATGCTTTAGCGATATCTGGAGTTGCATGGGCCAATGCACCTGACGGAAGCTTAATTTTGGGGATAAATGATTGCGACTGTTTAGTCTTTAGTGATCTAGCCAACAATCTACTTGGTTTGTTACCCCATTCGTAAAATTTTTGCGACAGACGTTGGAACTTTCTCTTGGTGTCTAGATTGAGGAGGGACTTCAATTCCTCATGTTTAAGTGTGAGAGATTTAAGGTGTTCATTATGTAAAGAAAGTTTATGCTGCTTGTCTAGAGCCTCTATCTGGTTAATTTGTTGACCATGCTCTCTTTTTATCCACGCACCAAGCTCAATGAGCTGGCCTCTAATGGTAGCCTTATGAGCTTCCCAAACGACCGAGGGGGAGGTGTCAGAGGATTTGTTTTCCCTAAAGTACTGCGATAAATGGGAAGCCAACATAGAGACCTCTGCTTCATTAGTGAGAAGGGAATCATTAAGCCTCCAGTTGGTGGTACGTCGGGGTAGGGAGGGCATGGTCAATGTCATCGACACAGGTGCATGGTCTGAAATTGATGCGAAACCAATGTGGGCAGAGTGTAAAAAGGGGAGATGGAAATGGTCTAAGAATATATTGTCTATTCTGGAGTATGATTAGTGCGTTGAGGAGTAGTGTGAGAAATCCTTCTCCTTAGGATGAAGAAGGCGCCAAACATTCATCAATTGATGATCAAGAAGCCGTTTTTTCACAAATTTCAGTCTTTTGAAAGAGGTATTAGAACGGCTTTGTGATGTATCAACAATGGGGTCTAACGGCATGTTTATATCCCCCGCTAGAATAGTAAGTCCTTTAGCAAAGTGTGACAATTTAGTCAATATTTGGGAGAGAAAGGCAGGTTGGTTATGGTTCGGGCAATAGATATTTGCAAGCGTGCATTGGACATTTGCAAGCGTGCATTGGACATTTCTAATGAATCCCTTGAGAAAAAGGAAGCGACCATAGTCATCCGCAAGCATGTCAGATAGCCTAAAAGACAAACTGCTGCAAAAACCAATGGCTACACCCTTGGACTTGTTGGTGTCTGATAGGCTATAGTACCACTGTGGAAAGTTAGGTGAGGTTAGTCTAACAGGTGTTGTGTGGGTTAAGTGCGTTTCTTGAAGAAAGGCAATGGAACACGTGGCTTGTTTAAGTTCACGATATAATTGATGTCGTTTAGCAGCGACATTAAGACCCCTAACATTGTAGGATACAATCTTTACCTTAGCCATTTAAAAAGAGAATGAAGGTCTTCAGTTTGTCTTGCCAAGCATACCAGCAGGGAGGGGGAAAAGGGGGAGGGAAAAAAAAAAGGGGGAATAGTAGGAAAGGAAGAGATGAGAGGAAGAAGAAGAAGATAAACATATATAGAGAGTATATATGTAAATCAGGGAACTTGTGGGAAATGAAAAAATATCACGCAGAAGACTGCAGTGGTCCCGTTGGGGAAAGAGAGAGCGAAAGGCCATCCCAATCCTTGAACAAGGATTAAATAGGACATCTTCAGGGCCATTCACACTCGCCATCCCCAGGAGGAGGTGGGGGTGGTGTTACGCTGTGGGGGGGGAGGTGGTGAGGGGAGTGCGCCCCGACAGCACACGGCCTGTAGAAGAAAAACAGATTAACAACCTGCCATTAACAAGAGAACAATGAATTCCAGTCGAAAATATGAAAACCCATGTAAGTAGAACCAGGATCAATAGAAACAATAAGCAACCTAAAAGGAATCGCAAATGTAGACCAATTGGAAGCATGCAACAATCAACATAATAATAAAGAAAAACATATATTGGTCAGCTTACTGGCGAGTCCGCTCCGGTCCTATGCACACAAGTATAGGTAGAAAAAAAGAAAAAAATATATATATATATATATATATATATATATATATATATATATATATATATATATATATATATATACACACACAGCGGCCAGATCCGGACCCGGCAGAAAAAACCTTTTGTAAGAAAGAAATGGTTCACATTATTAGCAGAAACATGAGTGAAAAAATAAATGTTTCAACCATGTTTCTGTGCAGAGCCCGGAAGAGAAGTACGACTCCTCTTTGAGGGGTTTTTTTTCCAGAGTCCACGGGACATGAAAATTTTGGAATCGGATCCTGCCAGCCTGGAAGTTCCATGGGTGAGAGATGTAGGTCCTGCAAAAAAGTTGGAAGTTCCTCAGGAAATCTCAATGTATGGGAACGGCCGTTTTTTGTAGCAATCAGGCAGGCAGGGAAGCCCCATCTGTATGTAATCCCGTCAGATCGTAAATTGTCCAGTAGCGGTTTTAGGGCTCTGCGGTGGTCCAAAGTATCTTTGGAGAGATCTGGATAGATACTGATGGTAGCCCCGTCAAAGTCAATGTTAGGTAAGCCTCGCATCTTCACCATAATAGCATTTTTGTCTTCAAAATAATGCAGGCGGCAGATGACATCCCTGGGCTGGTCCGAGTTAGTGTTACGGGGTCGTAAGGCCCGATGCACACGGTCAAAGCGTAGTGGTGCAGTGACAGGGTTACCCAGGATGGTATTAAAAATGCCTCTTATAGAAGGTTCAAGATCAGTGTCCCCAGTGGCTTCCGGCAAACCTCTAACTCGAATATTATTTCTGCGGTTGCGATTTTCGAGGTCTTCAAGCTTATATAAAGATGCACGGTGGGCAAAAGCCAGCTGGGTAACAGTGTACTGTAGTTCTTTAATAGCTAGTGCCTGTGTGTCCTGTCGCTGCTCCGCTTCCTCTACCCTGGCCAAGATATGTGACATATCAGATCTAACGGCAGTTATTTCTTTTTTGATGGATTTCTCCAAACTGTGAAACATACCTGCAAATTCTTTTTTGAGGCCACTCATAAGTGCAGACATTTCAGAACCTACGGGGGATCCGGGATCATCCATAAGATCCCAGCAGCAGGAGGAAGCTGGAGAGCTCTCCCTCACAGAGGCAGCGTGGGATGATGGAGAGGCGCTTGTTCTCGAGGTTCTGGCTTTGTCACCACGTGCGTTGGCTAGGTATTGCTGAATAGAACCTGTAGAGACTGGAATAGAGAGTGATCTCTTGTTTGGACGTTTAACAGGGGCAGAACGGAGCTTAGGTGTTTTGGAGGGCATAATTGAAGCTATATGGCCGATAGCTGCAAGGGTTATATATGTATAAATCCACGCTTAGGACAATCTAAGGGCTGCTGCCTATCCCTAATTAGTACCTCTAGGGGTCTAATTGCAAGAGTGGATAGATAGTAAGGAGATAGAAATGGCTCTGCCCTCTGTATTAATTGATTAGTATTACAAATATTAGAAACTATGCCCTAAGTTCAGATATCTGTGACATGTAGGAACTCCATCAATAGATGCCGTATTCCGGTCTCAAGATAGAACCTATAATATGAGAGGGCCGGAAAAAAATATAAAATAATATAAAATAGAATAAAACACCTGTGATGCAAAAAGGTAATTGGTTAATGCTGGAAAATTTTTTGAAGAATACCCCAGTGAAAAAATTATAATCTGCCGTGTGTTGATGTGCTGACAGAAGTGAAACAAAATAGTTCAATAAGCAATACAAAAATAAAAATGTAATAGACCCCAAAGTTCAAAAGTATTAGGACAAAATGGCGCCAGAAAACAAAAAAAAAAAAAATTTTTGAATGGAATAAGAAAACATCAGTGAATTAAGAGTGTCAGTGCAATATGTATTAAACCAGTCTCAAATTACTATCTATTAGCGGAGTCACGCTCACACGTCATACCCGGAAGTGGAGGCTGGAACGCAAGGTGGGACGCACGCTTACAGCTTGCTTCAGGTCCCATCCTTGCATACAGCGGTGACGGTTTTACTATTTTTCTCCATTGAGACTTGCTATTGTGGACTGTTTTTAGTTTTTGTGCAATAAATACCTGACTTACTTCACGAATAGGGATGAGCCGAACACCCCCCTGTTCGGTTCGCACCAGAACATGCGAACAGGAAAAAAGTTCGTTCGAACACGCGAACACCGTTAAAGTCTATGGAACACGAACATGAATAATCAAAAGTGCTAATTTTAAAGGCTAATATGCAAGTTATTGTCATAAAAAGTGTTTGGGGACCTGGGTCCTGCCCCAGGGGACATGGATCAATGCAAAAAAAAGTTTTAAAAACGGCCGTTTTTTCAGGAGCAGTGATTTTAATAATGCTTAAAGTCAAACAATAAAAGTGTAATATCCCTTTAAATTTCGTACCTGGGGGGTGTCTATAGTATGCCTGTAAAGGGGCGCATGTTTCCTGTGTTTAGAACAGTCTGACAGCAAAATGACATTTTGAAGGAAAAAACTCATTTAAAACTACCCGCGGCTATTGCATTGCCGACAATACACATAGAAGTTCATTGATAAAAACGGCATGGGAATTCCCCAAAGGGGAACCCCGAACCAAAATTTAAAAAAAAAAAATGACGTGGGAGTCCCCCTAAATTCCATACCAGGCCCTTCAGGTCTGGTATGGATATTAAGGGGAACCCCGGCCAAAATTAAAAAAAAAAAATGATGTGTTGATGACAAGGGCCTCATCCCCACAACCCTGGCCGGTGGTTGTGGGGGTCTGCGGGCGGGGGGCTTATCGGAATCTGGAAGCCCCCTTTAACAAGGGGACCCCCAGATCCCGGCCCCCCCCTGTGTGAAATGGTAAGGGGGTACAAAAGTACCCCTACCATTTCACTAAAAAACTGTCAAAAATGTTAAAAATTACAAGAGACAGTTTTTGACAATTCCTTTATTTAAATACTTCTTCTTTCTTCTATCTTCCTTCATCTTCTGGTTCTTCTGGTTCTTCTGGCTCTTCTGGTTCTTCCTCCGGCGTTCTCGTCCAGCATCTCCTCCGCGGCGTCTTCTATCTTCTTCTCCTCGGGCCGCTCCGCACCCATGGCATGGGGGGAGGCTCCCGCTCTTCTCTTCTTCTTCATCTTCCTCTCTTTTTCATTTTCTTCTCTGGGCCGCTCCGCATCCATGCTGGCATGAAGGGAGGCTCCCGCTGTGTGACGGCGCTCCTCGTCTGACAGTTCTTAAATAACGGGGGGGCGGGGCCACCCGGTGACCCCGCCCCCTCTGACGCACGGGACATGATGGGACTTCCCTGTGGCATTCCCCGTGACGTCACAGGGAAGTCCCGTCAAGTCACCGTGCATCAGAGGGGGGCGGGGTCACCGGGTGGCCCCGCCCCCCGTTATTTAAGATCTGTCAGACGAGGAGCGCCGTCACACAGCGGGAGCCTCCCGCCATGCTAGCATGTGTGAGGAGCGGCCCGGAGAAGAAAATGAAGAAGAGAAGAAAAGAAGAAGAGAAGAAGATGAAGAAGAAGAGAAGAGCGGGAGCCTCCCCCCATGCCATGGGTGCGGAGCGGCCCGAGGAGAAGAAGATAGAAGACGCTGCGAAGGAAGAACCAGAAGAGCCAGAAGAACCAGAAAATGAAGGAAGATAGAAGAAAGAAGAAGTATTTAAATAAAGGAATTGTCAAAAACTGTCTCTTGTCATTTTTAACATTTTTGACAGTTTTTTAGTGAAATGGTAGGGGTACTTTTGTACCCCCTTACCATTTCACACGGGGGGGGGCCGGGATCTGGGGGTCCCCTTGTTAAAGGGGGCTTCCAGATTCCGATAAGCCCCCCACCCGCAGACCCCCACAACCACCAGCCAGGGTTGTGGGGATGAGGCCCTTGTCCTCATCAACATGGGGACAAGGTGTTTTGGGGGGCTACCCCAAAGCACCCTCCCAATGTTGAGGGCATGTGGCCTGGTACGGTTCAGGAGGGGGGGGGCGCACTCTCGTCCCCCCCTCTTTTCCTGCGGCCTGCCAGGTTGCGTGCTCGGATAAGGGTCTGGTATGGATTTTTGGGGGGACCCCACGCCGTTTTTTTTTTTTTTTTGGCGCGGGGTTCCCCTTAAAATCCATACCAGACCTGAAGGGTCTGGTATGGAATTTAGGAGGAACCCCACGTCATTTTTTTTTTAAATTTTGGCCGGGGTTCCCCTTAATATCCATACCAGACCTGAAGGGCCTGGTATGGAATTTAGGGGGACTCCCACGTCATTTTTTTTTTTTAATTTTGGTTCGGGGTTCCCCTTTGGGGAATTCCCATGCCGTTTTTATCAATGAACTTCTATGTGTATTGTCGGCAATGCAATAGCCGCGGGTAGTTTTAAATGAGTTTTTTCCTTCAAAATGTCATTTTGCTGTCAGACTGTTCTAAACAAAGGAAACATGTGCCCCTTTACAGGCATACTATAGACACCCCCCAGGTACGAAATTTAAAGGGATATTACACTTTTATTGTTTGACTTTAAGCATTATTAAAATCACTGCTCCTGAAAAAACGGCCGTTTTTAAAACTTTTTTTTGCATTGATCCATGTCCCCTGGGGCAGGACCCAGGTCCCCAAACACTTTTTATGACAATAACTTGCATATTAGCCTTTAAAATTAGCACTTTTGATTTCTCCCATAGACTTTTAAAGGGTGTTCCGCGGCATTCGAATTTGCCGCGAACACCCCAAATTGTTCGCTGTTCGGCAAACTTGCGAACAGCCAATGTTCGAGTCGAACATGAGTTCGACTCGAACTCGAAGCTCATCCCTATTCACGAAGGAAGCCTCCTTGTGTTTCTCTGTTTTTCCGGAGAGTTTTACAGACAAAGGTGGTATGGAGTAACCTGGTCATTTTGGAGCACATAGCTTACCCTGGAATACGCGTAAGGATCGCATTATATATAGAAACAGCAGTACAATCGGAAAGATCACCAACAACCCTAAGGCACCCACTCTGTCGCTCGTTACCCCTGCAGGGGTGATCAACTCTGGTGAGTGGGGGAGCACTGGGGGGTGAGCACTTCAAGTCACTACCTGAATAACAAGCACAGAAGTCACTGATGTAATGCCCTCAAGGGTGAAAAATATTTAGTATATACACTGAACATACTTCTCCCGTCTGGTCAAAAACTCTTCTACATGGAGTATATTTATATATAAACAAACTTTTTAGAAATGAACCATCACTAGCTATAAGATACTGGAAATTATTTTCTGTGTATGATATTTTTGGGACTGCTATATGCATTGTATTTTATGTTTAGGAAGTGGTTTACCCTACATTTCACTTTATTAAGTTTCTTACACTTTATTCTTAGCAGGCGTTCACTGTCACAATACTTTTGAACCTTGGGGTTATTCACTACCCAATTTAACATTTTACTTGTAATTTGAGACTGGTTTAATACATATTGCACTGACACTCTTAATTCACTGATGTTTTCTTATTCCATTCAAAAAAATTTTTTTTTTGTTTTCTGGCGCCATTTTGTCCTAATACTTTTGAACTTTGGGGTCTATTACATTTTTATTTTTGTATTGCTTATTGAACTATTTTGTTTCACTTCTGTCAGCACATCAACACACGGCAGATTATAATTTTTTCACTGGGGTATTCTTCAAAAAATTTTCCAGCATTAACCAATTACCTTTTTGCATCACAGGTGTTTTATTCTATTTTATATTATTTTATATTTTTTTCCGGCCCTCTCATATTATAGGTTCTATCTTGAGACCGGAATACGGCATCTATTGATGGAGTTCCTACATGTCACAGATATCTGAACTTAGGGCATAGTTTCTAATATTTGTAATACTAATCAATTAATACAGAGGGCAGCGCCATTTCTATCTCCTTTGATAGCTGCAAGGGGCACTCTCCCTCACATCTGAGCAATATCACACATACATCAAAATGTTGTCAGCACCTGGAGGGGCTCCCATATAGGCGGAACACAGGTAACAGTAAATGTACTCCCAGCAACAGCAAAAAAGAGCAAGTAAAATTATTGTGATTGAGTAAGGATGGAGGCTGTGGAGGTGATGTGTCAGATAAGGGGGGAACTTGCTGAAGGATAAATGCTGTAGGAAAGTTTCAATGAGAAAGGCAGTGGAGTAAAGTGGTTATAGGAGTACTTGGAGCACCAAGATGGCCGCCGACCTCCAGGAATAGGCCGAAGCCGCTGACTTTCCTAGTGATTGTATCCGGCCGGGCGAGCGCCATTTTCAGTAAGGAATGTAGGCTCAGAGCGGTGCGTGGGTGGGGAGGGGGAGCTGTTACTCACTGTGTCCCAGGGGTTAGGCAGGTCAGATCCACTCTAGGTCGGTGCCTGGCTCTTAGATGGTACAGGTCGGAGGCTCTGGGTAGACAACAGGCCGCAAGGTGATGCCAGGCCTCAGTGTAGCAGAGCAGAGGAATCAGGCGCACAGGCAGTCCTCAGGTGCCTTTCCCTGCAGGTCTCCTGGAAGGTTGACAGCCGCCCGTCCAGGATGAGCGTCCGCTCGGTGCCCGGCTCACAGGGATGGCAGGCCAGAGGCTCCGATCGGGCCGCAGGCCCCAAGATGGCGGCAAATGTCTCTGCCAGGAGCGTTCTGCAGGCCCGGGGCACTAAAAATAACCAAAGCCACAAAAAAAAACACTCCGGGTGTTTAGCAGGGTGGTTCTAGAGGCTGAGATGTTATAAAGCAGGCTCACAGGAGAGGATTAAAGCTTGGATGGCAGCGGATTCTCTGTGGCTTGGAGGAGCTCAGCCAAAACACGTCCTCCACCTTGCTCGTCCAGACACGCCCCCCCCTCTTGTATTTGTGGCCGATTTAGAGAAATTAAAATAAAAATGGTCTAAGGATATCCCTGAACTTAGGATGAGGATGATTGGGATAATATATGGGACTCTCCATTCAACTCTCTCGTCTCCTTGAGAGACAGACTTATTCAGTTTAAGATAGTCCACAGGGCATATTACACCCCCCATATATTAATTAAAATTAGTTCAGACTCTGCTCCTGGTTGTTGGTGATGTGGGGAGATTCCTGGAGACTTTACCCATATATTCTGGACTTGTCCAGCTATCGTAAGGTATTGGGTAGAAATACTAGCTTTTATATTCAAAATAACATATATCCCACTGCAACGATCAATGCCAATATGTATTTTAGGTCTGATAGAGCAATTTATTCCTATGACAGCAGGGCGTACTTTGGTGGGGCTGCTTTTGTTCTATGCTCATAAAGCTATAGCTCTCAGCTGGAAGAAAACCACCCCCCATCGCTGACTTTGTGGAAACAACTCATTAATAATAGCTTACCATTATACAAAGAAACATATATAAATAGGGGTTGTCTCCTCAAATATGAAAAGGTTTGGTCCAAATGGCTCACGGACCCCTCTACAGCCTTAGTAACCTCCTAGAGGAATATGACTCTTGGCAATCTCTCCATTAGTTATTGGGCTCTAGGTGTACATATGTAACACGGGATAACATCTTTCTTTAAAATTAAACTGGCATAGGAACCAGGTATGACCGATGTATGTATGCGGGTTTTTTTTTTTTTTTTGTGTGTGTGTGTTTTGCTTTCTATGTATATAGTTTATTTAATTGCTGCAAGTATTCATTTTTGTTTGTTGTCTGTTTTTTGAAAATTAATAAAAACATATATTTAAGAAATAAAAATAGACATCTTCAGCGGCGATGCCGCGTCTTCTATTACACTACCACCTTTATGGAAACTGTTTTGTTATAATTTATTCCACAATAACACTGTGTCTTTTAATACACTATAGAGTGATTTGGTAGAGCACTATTTGACATATAGGTAGTGCCACTCGCCCCTTCACATCTTCTTTCTTTTATATTCTAGAGCCCTCTTACGTGGGGTTTTTGGGGAGGCTGCAACCTTCACACACGTCCTAAGTGCAGACCTTCCTAATTAATTCATTTAAACGCCCCATAATGCACTGTGAGATCGCAGTGCATTGCTGTATGATGATTGGCCAAAGCATGCACCTGACCTGTAATTGATGTTAAAGGGGGCAATACACGGTATTAAGAACTGGGGTATATAAACTTTTGATCAGGATAATTTGGGTAGTTTCTGTTGTGATTATGATTTAAAAAGAGTAAACACAGTTGATTGATAATAAATGGCTTCAGTCAAACACTAATCATGAGTGAAAGAAAAGTTTTTGTGTTATCATTCATATTTTATGAAAAATGGCCAAGAAATCCTAAAGTCTGCCAGGCTATGTAAACTTATGAGCACAACTTTATATACCCCCCTCCACCTCTAATGGCAGCAATGGCGCCAAAGGAGGAGCGGACACCACAGAGAGCCAGTGCGCATGTCTAAGTCATGTCGGAAACAACGTCAGACATCAAAGACGTTCCAATTGATGACACGGACGTTGGCGCCAGCCATGATGGAAAATAATGCCCAAAGGGAGGCCTGGTTTAACCACCTCAATACAGGACACTTAAACCCCCTTCCTGCCCAGACCAATTTTCAGCTTTCGGTGCTCTCACACTTTGAATGACCATTACTCGGTCATGCAACGCTGTACCTAAATGAAATTTTTGTCCTTTTTTTTACACAAATAGAGCTTTCTTTTGGTGGTATTTAATCACTAATGGGTTTTTTATTTTTTGTGCTATGAATAAAAAAAGACCGTAAATTTTGTGAAAAATTGCCTTTTTCTTTGTTTTTGTCATACAATTTAGCAAATTTGTAATTTTTCTTCATAAATTTTGGCCAAAATTTATACTGCTATATATCTTTGGTAAAAATAACCCAAATTAGTGTATATTATTTGGTCTTTGTGAAAGTTATAGAGTCTACAAACTATGGTGCCAATCACTGAAAATTGAAAACATCTGATCAGGCCTTCAGTACATCAGGTGAATCTCATTTCTTAAGGTACTAACAAGTCAGAAAAGTACAAATACCCCCCAAATGACCCCTTTTTAGAAAGTAGACATTCCAAGGTATTAAGTAAGTAGCATGGTGAGTTTTTTTAAGTTGTAATTTTTTCCCACAATTCTTTGCAAAAGGAAGATTTTTTTTTTTTTTTTTTTTTTCAAAATTTTCATATTAACTGGTTATCTCTCTCACAGAGCATATGCATACAACAAATTACACCCCGAAATACATTCTGCTACTCTTACCGAGTATGGGGATACCACATGTATGGGACTTTTACACAGCCTGGCCACATACAAAGGCCCAAAATTGAAGTCGCACCATCAGGCGATCTATGAGCATAAATTGCACATCTCATGTCTCAACCACCTATTACACTTTTGAAGGCCCTGGAGCACCAGGACAAAGGAATTGACCCCAAAATGACCCAATTTTGGAAAGCAAACACCCCAACATATAATCTATGAGGCATAATGAGTCTTTTTAATGGTAATTTTTTTTTTCAGATGTTTTTGGAAAATGTGGAAAAAAAATGACAACGCATTTTTTTTACACAAAGTTGTCCATTTATAAGATATTTCCAACACATAGCAAATACATAGCAAAAATGACACCCCAAAATACATTCTGCTACTCCTCCTGAGTATGGCGATGCCACATGTATGGGACTTTTACACAGCCTGGCCACATACAAAGGCCCAACATTGAAGTCGCACCATCAGGCGATCTACGAGCATAAATTGCACATCTCATGTCTCAACCACCTATTACACTTTTGAAGGCCCTGGAGCACCAGGACAAAGGAATTGCCCACAAAATGACCCAATTTTGGAAAGCAAACACCCCAACGTATAATCTATGAGGCATAATGAGTCTTTTGAACGGTTATTTTTTTTCCAGATGTTTTTGGAAAATGTGGAAAAAAAATGAAAACGCATTTTTTTTACACAAAGTTGTCCATTTATAAGATATTTCCAACACATAGCAAATACATAGCAAAAATGACACCCCAAAATACATTCTGTTACGCCTCCTGAGTATGGCAATACCACATGTGTGGGACTTTTACACAGCCTGGCCACATACAAAGGCCCACCATTGAAGTCGCACCATCAGGTGATCTACGAGCATAAATTGCACATCTCATGTCTCAACCACCTATTACACTTTTGAAGGCCCTGGAGCACCAGGACAAAGGAATTGCCCACAAAATGACCCCATTTTGGAAAGCAAACACCCCAACGTATAATCTATGAGGCATAATGAGTCTTTTGAACGGTTATTTTTTTTCCAGATATTTTTGGAAAATGTGGAAAAAAAATAAAAACGCATTTTTTTTACACAAAGTTGTCCATTTATAAGATATTTCCAACACATAGCAAATACATAGCAAAAATGACACCCCAAAATACATTCTGCTACTCCTCCTGAGTATGGCGATACCACATGTGTGGGACTTTTACACAGCCTGGCCACATACAAAGGCCCAACATTGAAGTAGCACCATCAGGCGATCTACGAGCATAAATTGCACATCTCATTTCTCAACCACCTATTACACTTTTGAAGGCCCTGGAGCACCAGGACAAAGGAATTGCCCACAAAATGACCCCATTTTGAAAAGCAAACACCCCAATGTGTAATCTATGAGGCATAATGAGTCTTTTGAACGGTTATTTTTTTTCCAGAAGTTTTTGGAAAATGTGGAAAAAAAATAAAAACGCATTTTTTTTTTACACAAAGTTGTCCATTTATAAGATATTTCCAACACATAGCAAAAATGACACCCCAAAATACATTCTGTTACTCCCCCTGAGTATGGGGATACCACATGTGTGAGACTTTTACACAGCTTGGCCACATACAGCGGCCCAACATCCAAGTAGCACCATCAGGCGTTCTAGGAGCATACATTACATAGATAATTTCCTGGCAACCTATCATTTTTGAAGGCCCTTCATATTTCTAACACATAGCATGTACATACCAAGAATTACAATCCAAAATAAATTCTATTGCGGAAAGGATAAAAAAAAAGTATTACTTGTGCTTTTAGTAGTGTCCACAGAAGAGAGCACTGGTCCAGGCAGCAGTCAGGGATGTGCTTAGCGAAAGCAATAATAACTATCCAGGCAGCAGGCAGGAATATTGTCTATAGTTGGCAGAGCACAGTCCATAGGAATTGTCCAGGCAGAGACAGCCAGCACAGCCATAATATTGGTCCTGGTACACTGTTACCTGCAGACACTCATTATTGTACCGCTCTCCAGCCCCTCATAAACATACTGCCTCTTGCTACAGCGAATTATTTGCATAGTCCAGGTAGCAGGCAGAGGTGTGGTCCGTTCATGCGGCAGGCAAAGGCATGATGGCAGTAAGTCAGCAGAAGGCTGAGGGCCACAATCGGGTAAGACCTGTGCACAGGGGCACAGGGGTAGAGGCTTCGACCGACCCAAATCTCTATGAAGCCTCCGGACTCCAGACCCTAATCTGGAAATTACAAAACCGGGAGAAAACAAAAAAAAAGTTATCTCCATCCGGAAAAACTTTTCTGGAGCCCCTCACATATGTGAGTCCCCTGTGTACTATAGTAGCAGGGCAACAGATCAGTCCAAGCGGTAGGCAAAAGCATAGTCCATAAAACAGGCCAGGGTCAGTTCATGAGCAAGCAGCCCAAACGGTGGGCAGAGGCATAGTCAAAACAGGCCAGGGTCAGTTCATGTGGAAGCAGTCCAAACGGTAGGCAGAGGCATAGTCAAAAGGCAGGCCAGGGTCAGTTCACATTGAAGGCAGTGGCATGGTTATTTGGGGAAGCATGGAAAATGATCAGCAAAAATGAGGAAAATATGGGCTAATAACTTAGGGATGTATGATACAGTTCGAAGCATTCACCAATGCAAAGGCCAGGTTGGGAGGGACACTGGGGACAATGGAAGCTGGTATCTTTTCGAAAACCTCTTCTGCTGCACACGCAACAACTTTTTTGCCGTCTTCGGCCTGCTTCCGATGGTGGAATGTTGTACGGGAAGTGGCGTTCATGAAGTCGGCTAACAGCATCAGAACAAAGTCCTTCTGGGAGGGGTCTTTGTTGATAGATGAGGGACGTGACTACTACTTCTATGAATTTTAGGAAGGGGGGGGCTTTCTGTGGATTTTGTGTAGATTATGTAGGAATTGTAAATGGCCAAATGGATTAGATATATTGCTACCTTCTTGTACCAGAATCGGGACCTCCTTATTGACAAATAGGGCTGAATCATTTGGTCATTGAAATCCACCCCCCCATGTAGAGATTATAGTCTTGGACACATGTCGGTTTTTCAATGGGACCTCGTCTTCGCTGAACTACAACTGTAGTGTCATCATGAATGGTGGACATCATGTACACGTTCCTGTTATCCTTCCACCTCAAGTCCAGCACTTCATTACATCTCAGTGTTGCTCTTTCCCCCCTTTGCAGCCTTTTGTTCACTATGGATTGTGGGAAGCCCTTCCTATTTTTTCTTGAGGTTCCGCAGGCCAGGGTTTTTCAATATATAGGTGTCTGAAAAGGGGCAGGCTGGTATAAAAGTTGTCCAGGTATATATGATAGCCTTTTTTCAGAAGTGGGTAAGCCAGGTCCCATACGATTTTTCCAGTTGTGCCCATGTAGGCCGGGCACTCAGGGTCCTGGAGCTGGGAATCTCTTCCCTCATATATGCGGAACGCATATAGATATCCCGTGGCTCTCTCACACAGCTTGTAAAATTTGACTCCATATTTGGCCTTTTTGCTAGGAATATATTGTTTTATTCCTAGCCAGCCTGAAAATGGTACCAGGGACTCATCCACACATATATTCTTCTCGGGGACATAAAGTTCTGCAAATCGTTGGGAAAATAAATTTATCAGTGGGCGAATCTTGTATAGCTTATCGGAATTTGGATGATTGCGGGGAGGGCACTGGGTGTTGTCGTTAAAATGAAAGAATCTCAAAATCATCTCATATCGGGACCTGGACATTGCGGCAGAATACATGTGCATATGGTGGATGGGGTGGGTGGACCAATAGGTATATCCTTCATTTTTTTTTGTAAGGCCCATATTTAGGGTGAGGCCCAAAAACAATTTGAACTCCTCCAAATTTAAATCTCTCCACTCAAACGGACGGGCATAAGATGATTGGGGGTTGCTGGCAATATACTGCTGGGCATACAAATTTGTCTGGTCCACAATGAACTGCAGCAAAGTGTCGGGCAAAAACAGGTGAAAAAAATTGATCTCTGTAAAATTTTGGGTGTTGGCCTGCACACCTGGCTGTGCTGTGAAAGGGGGAATATTTGGTGATCCCGAGTTGGAAGGCAGCCATGTTGGGTTGGCAAGACCATCTGGCATGTATGTAGCGGCCCTGGCTCTTGGGGGACGTGACACTCCAGTAGTTGGGGGAGTTAAATTTCCTGTGCTGGAACTCAGGTGTGATGTGGCAGCACTGGTACTGGGCATTTGTGCGCGGGGCCTATCTCTGGTGGCAGCACTGGTACTGGGCCTTTGTTCCTGGGGCCTATTGCTGGCGGCAGCACTGGTACTGGGCCTTTCTTCCTGGGGCCTATTTCTGGCGGCAGAGCTGGTACTGGGAATATAATCCTGGTTGCTGGCAGCTTCCTGGTTTCCAGAGTGTCGTACCCTTTTAGGAGGGACCCATTCTTCATCCGAATCATTGCTACTCTCGATCGGTTCAAATGCCGAATTTGATTCGGAATCAGAATTGGACTCTGATGAGAACTCCCCAGTGATCTCATCAGTCATAGAGAGGATCTGGAACGCCTCCTCACTAGTATAAACTCTTTTGGACATGGCTGTGTGGCGGGTAGCTGTGCGACGGGTGACAGATGGGTGGCAGGTGAAGGTCACTGATGGGCTGTGCGATGGGTGGCAGGTGACGTTCACTGAGCGGTGATGGTGTGATGGGCGATGGTCACAGATAGTTGACAGGCGACGGTCACTGATGGGTGACAGGTGCACCGCTGATGGTCACTGATGGGTGACAGGGCACAGTCACTGATGGGTGACAGGTGAGAGGGCACGGCCACTGATGGGTGACAGGCAACGGACGGTGACAGGTGATAGTCACAGATTGTTGACAGGCGACGGTCACTGACAGGTGACGGTCACTGACAGGCGACAGTCACTGATGGGTGACAGGTGCACCGCTGATGGTCACTGATTGGTGACAGGGCACGGTCACTGGTGGGTGACGGGTGACAGGGCAGGTCAATGATGGGTGATGGTGGCACCGCTGATGGTCACTGATGGGTGACAGGGCAGGTCACTGATGGGTGACGGGTGCACCGCTGATGGTCACTGATGGGTGACAGGGCACGGTCACTGGTGGGTGACGGGTGACAGGGCAGGTCACTGATGGGTGACAGGTGACAGGGCACGGTCACTGGTGGGTGACGGGTGACAGGGCAGGGTCACTGGTGGGTGACGGTGGCACCGCTGATGGTCACTGATGGCAGTCTCTATGTGACAGGTGCACTTTTTATGGGGTGACTGTTGGGTGACAAATGACAATTGGGGGGGGCGATGGGACAGAAGTGGTGTTGGTGCAGACACTACAGTACATAGATCTGTAACTCACTGCTCCTGGCTCTTCTCTCCTCACACTGGAAACGGTGTGTGAGGAGAGAAGGGCTAGTAACAGCTAGTGACAGCTCTTTGTTTACAGTTAGTGATCGGCTGTGAATGGATCACAGCTGATCACATGGTACACAGCCCTGGCCAATGGCTGTAAACTATCGTTGGTGACGAGCAGTGTTCCCGGGGAACACACCGCCACCGACGTGCACGCGCAGCACGCTCACGATCGCGCGCATGCGTGTGCAATGTGGGGATGTACCATTAGTGATCGGCCGTGACTTCATCACGGCTGATCACGTGGTAAACAGCCATGCCCAGTGGCTGTTCACCCCTGTCGGTGACAAGCGGTGTCTCGGTGACACGCCGCCACCGACAGTACAAGGCTGCGCGCTCACGATCGCGTGCATGCCCTGTTTAAACGGGCTCACGTCATATGACGTCCGCCCAGAACAAAAGGCTTACCGTCCCGCCGTCATATGACGGTGGGCGGTAGGCTACTGGTTAAGGAATTAAACCAATACCTCCCAAAAGCCACGCAAAATGCATAAAAAAGCTGATAAATTTGACGTCAAAGACATCAGACATTCCACGTGATGACACGGACGTCGGCGCCAGCCATGATGGAAAATAATGCCCAAAGGGAGGTTTAAGGAATTAAACCAATACCTCCCAAAAACCACGTTAAATGCATAAAGAAGCTGATAAATTTGATGCCGGGCGGTTACATTTACTCTTTTGTGAACCGCTTCCTTGATGTTTGGGTGGATCCTGCTTGGGAAGAGGAAACAGAAAACAAGGATGACCCATCAGAGTCATTTGGATCTTGATTAGAATCATTATTTTGTCTTTGAAAAGAGGATTTATTCCTTCGTCTTTTATTTTCAGAAGACCAATTATAGGCAATATTGGTGTCATAAGCCATTCCATCTCGATAATATTTTTTATCTTTTGCTTTCAAGATATCTGCAACAAAGGTTTCTAGATGTTTACCCAGGGCTGTTTCCTTATCTCCAAAGGTGGTATCAGTCATCAGACTATTATTATCTGTGTATAGTTTTTAAATCTCATTATCAATCATTTCAATCTCCTTCAAATAATGTTGACAGAGAGATTTCAACATTTTAAAAGAGCAAGATTGGAGATTTTTTTTTCAATCACTCTTAAATTTGGATTCAATTTTAAATATATTGGGTAAAATTTGGACCCTTAAGCTCCAAGGGACAATCTTATCCTCAGTGTATTTATGGAAATAATTTTTATTCCAAAATAGACAAGCTTTTCTTCTCCAAAAGCCTTCTTAAGCTGATGAAAAAGCAATCTAATGTGATGCCTCCAAAGGACACACCCTCAGCCTGGTGAATGTTATCCATCAAGCCATCAAAAGCAGCTCCTCTATAGGTTAGGCTATTATCAAAAGAGTACAATAAGATAATCAAATCAATGAACAAATAGATATTCACAGATGTTTTTCAGATGACCAGCCAAGCAGTTGGATGGGTGTTTTCCACCCCAATATGTCCTAAGGAGAAGTATTATTTGCTGGACATCTGAGAGTCATTTAGCACCACATCCCTTGTATAAGCATAGTACATCAAGGATTAAAGGGTTAAGATTTTAAAGGTGCAGAAACACAAAGCCATATTAAAAAACAATATAACAATTTTATTTAAGAAACATTAAAATCATATCTATGTATAGACATAAAAATGTCCAAATGACCATACAATACATAGACAGATTCAGACTGATTGAATCTCTACATGTTTCCCCACACCAATGGCTTCTACAGAAGAATTATTATATAATTATAAGTTTTTTTTAGAGACACAGATATATTACATCAATCACAGTTTTTACATGCAAATATACCTTTTATTTAATTTCCTGAATTGGCAAAGAGGTTGAGCAGCAAATCCTGGGTCAATTAATTACCTGTATAGTTAATGGACACATTTGAAAAATCTACAAGCTCCAGAGTCATAGGGATGAATCAGTTGGATCGTTTGGTGAAACCATAGAGAGAGGTAGATAATTTCCCACTAAAAGTCCATCTATGAGGAAGAGAGCAAATAATCAATATAGCTATGATAGTGATTAATAAGTCCTAATATACGTTTTGCTGAACAGAATCTCTCAACAACTTAAAAAATGCAGGTAAATTCACAGAGAAATCAAGTATTTTAAATACATTTCAAAGACATCTCCTCTATTTGGGTGTGTCAGGAACCATGAAACAGACAGAGACAGAAAATGCAGTAAAAATCACACCTTTAATAAAATGGTAAAAATGGTACAACTGGTAAACATAGTCAAAACATAGCCAGGGTTTGGTAGGCAAATCGGGTAGTCAGAACAAGCCAGGAAATCAGAAAACCAGAGATCAGCGTAGTCAGAGGCAGCAGACAGGGTCAAGAACCAGCAGGGACATCAGCCAGGCAAATCTTCAACAGGAACACAGCAGAGAGTCTCTAGATATGTTGACCAAGGTGAAGGCATTGCAGAAATGAACCAGTCAGGTTAAATAGCCAAAAGGGGCTGGCTGTGGGCTTGACTGATGAGCAGGAGATGATCAACAGGTGAGCCACTGTGGAACAATGAGTACTGGCAATTAACCGACAGCTAAGCAACCTGAGCATAGAGATGGAAGGGCTGAGAGCCCAGCCATGACAGTACCCTCTCCTCCACGACCCCTCCCCCTCAGAGGAGCGAGGGGAAAACATGTATGGAAAGCATGGAGGAAGACAGGAGCATGTACGTCCGAGGAGGAGACCCAAGAGCGTTCCTCTGGACTGCACCTTTTCCAATGAACCAGGTATTGTATGCACCCACGGAACCTACAGAAGACAATGATTGATTGTATCTCATACTCCTCATGTTTCTTGACCTGTACTGGGCAAGGACGTTGTAGCGAGGTGGTGAAGCGGTTGCACACCAAAGGTTTTAATAAGGAGACATGAAAAACATTTGAAATAAGTATGTTAGATTAGAGGTCTAATGCGTAAGCCACTGGGTTGATCCTACAGAGAATATGGGAAGGCCCAATAAATCATGGTGCCAGTTTCAGTGAGGGAACACGGAATCGGAGGTTACAAGATGTCAGCCAGACTCCCTCCTGGTAGAAAGGTGCAGGTAGGTATTGGTGGTCAGCTTGGAGTCTGTACCACTCACTGGCAAGTTGCAAGGACTCTTGGACCTGCACCCAAGTGGAACGAAGATCACAGAGATGCTCCTCTAACGCATGAATACTTTGAGGAACAAATGAGTCAGGCAACACGGATGGTTGTAAACCATAATTTGCCATAAATGGAGACAATCGGGATGTGGTATTGATGGCACTATTGTGAGCAAACTCCGCCCAAGGTTGGAGGCCTGACCAGTTGTTAAGGTGGTCAAATATACAGTATCTCACAAAAGTGAGTACACTTCTCACATTTTTGTAAATATTTTATTATATCTTTTCATGTGACAACACTGAAAAAATGAAACTTTGCTACAATGTAAAGTAGTGAGTGTACAGCTTGTATAACAGTGTAAATTTGCTGTCCCCTCAAAATAACTCAAAACACAGTCATTAATGTCTAAACCGCTGGCAACAAAAGTGAGCACACCTCTAAGTGAAAATGTCCACATTGGGCCCAATTAGCCCTCTTCCCTCCCGGTGTCATTTGACTCGTTAGTGTTACAAGGTCTCAGGTGTGAATGGGGAGCAGGTATGTTAAATTTTGTGCTATCACTTTCACTCTCTCATGCTGGTCACTGGCACCTCATGGCAAAGAACTCTCTGAGGATCTGAAAAAAAGAATTTTTGCTCTACATAAAGATGGCCTGGGTTTTAAGAAGATTGCCAAGATTCTGAATCTGAGCTGCAGCATGGTGGCCAAGACCATACAGCAGTTTAACAGGACAGGTTCCACTCAGAACAGGTCTCGCCAGGGTCAACCAAAGGGGTTGAGTGCATGTGCTCAGCATCATAGCCAGAGGTTGTTTTTGGGAAATAGACGTTTGAGTGCTGCCAGCATTGCTGTAGAGGTTGGGAGGGTGGGGGGTCAGTCTGTCAGTGTTCAGACCATCAAATTGGTCTGCATGGCTGTCGTCCCAGAAGGAAGCCCCTTCTAAAGATGATGCACAAGAAAGCTCGCAGTTTGCTGAAGACAAGCAGACTAAGGACATGGATTATTGGAACGTGTCCTGTGGTCTGATAAGATAAATTTATTTGGTTCAGATGGTGTCAAGTATGTGTGGCGGAAACCAGGTGAGGAGTACAAGAACAAGTGTGTCTTGCCTACAGTCAAGCATGGTGGTGGGAGTGTCATGGTCTGGGGCTGCATGAGTGCTGCTGGCACTGTGGAGCTACGGTTTATTGAGGGAACCATGAATGCCAACATGTACTGAGACATACTGAAGCAGAGCATAATCCCCTCCCATCGGAGACTGGGTGGGAGGGCAGTATTTCAACATGATAACGACCCAAAACACACCTCCAAGATGACCACTGCCTTGCTAAAGAAGCTGAGAGTAAAGGTGATGGACTGGCCAAGCATGTCTCCAGACCTAAACCCTACTGAGCATCTGTGGGACATCCTCAAACAGAAGGTGAAGGAGTGCAAGGTCTCTAACATCCTCCAGCTCTGTGATGTCATCATGGAGGTGTGGAAGAGGACTCCAGCAACCTGCAAAGCTGGAAAATATTGGTGGCCAAACAATATATTGACACTTTGGGCCCAATTTGGATATTTTCACTTAGAGGTGTATTCACTTTTGTTGCCAGAGGTTTAGACATTAATGGCTGTGTGCTGAGTTATTTTGAGGGGATAGCAAATTTACACTGTACGCTCACTACTTTACATTGTAGCAAAGTGTCATTTCTTCAGTGTTGTCACATGAAAAGATATAATAAAATATTTACAAAAATGTGTGGGGTGTACTCACTTTTGTGAGATACTGTATAGCAGCGTAGAAACTGCTGAAAGGCTTGGTTGGCTCGTTCCCAATTGGACTTTTGGTGATATGCAGAGGAGAAGAAGCTGAATTCCTATTTGTACACAAAAGGCTCGCCAAAACCTGGAGACAAACTGGATACCCCTGTCAGAGATATTTACCTTGGGTAGCCCATGTAACGGAAAGATCTTCCGAGCAAAAATGGATGCCCATTCTTTGGATGTGGGAAACTTCTTTAGTGGAATACAATGTGACATTTTCGAGAACCGATCAACCACCATAAGAATAACTGTGTTGCCCTGGGAGTTGGGTAACTCCACAATAAAATTCATAGACAGGTGAGTCCAAGCCCTCTCTTCATCACGGCTGATCACGTGGTAAACAGCCATGCCCAGTGGCTGTTCACCCCTGTCGGTGACAAGCGGTGTCTCGGTGACACGCCGCCACCGACAGTACAAGGCTGCGCGCTCATGATCGCGTGCATGCCCTGTTTAAACGGGCTCACGTCATATGACGTCCGCCCAGAACAAAAGGCTTACCGTCCCGCCGTCATATGACGGTGGGCGGTAGGCTACTGGTTAAGGAATTAAACCAATACCTCCCAAAAGCCACGCAAAATGCATAAAAAAGCTGATAAATTTGACGTCAAAGACATCAGACATTCCACGTGATGACACGGACGTCGGCGCCAGCCATGATGGAAAATAATGCCCAAAGGGAGGTTTAAGGAATTAAACCAATACCTCCCAAAAACCACGTTAAATGCATAAAGAAGCTGATAAATTTGATGCCGGGCGGTTACATTTACTCTTTTGTGAACCGCTTCCTTGATGTTTGGGTGGATCCTGCTTGGGAAGAGGAAACAGAAAACAAGGATGACCCATCAGAGTCATTTGGATCTTGATTAGAATCATTATTTTGTCTTTGAAAAGAGGATTTATTCCTTCGTCTTTTATTTTCAGAAGACCAATTATAGGCAATATTGGTGTCATAAGCCATTCCATCTCGATAATATTTTTTATCTTTTGCTTTCAAGATATCTGCAACAAAGGTTTCTAGATGTTTACCCAGGGCTGTTTCCTTATCTCCAAAGGTGGTATCAGTCATCAGACTATTATTATCTGTGTATAGTTTTTAAATCTCATTATCAATCATTTCAATCTCCTTCAAATAATGTTGACAGAGAGATTTCAACATTTTAAAAGAGCAAGATTGGAGATTTTTTTTTCAATCACTCTTAAATTTGGATTCAATTTTAAATATATTGGGTAAAATTTGGACCCTTAAGCTCCAAGGGACAATCTTATCCTCAGTGTATTTATGGAAATATTTTTTATTCCAAAATAGACAAGCTTTTCTTCTCCAAAAGCCTTCTTAAGCTGATGAAAAAGCAATCTAATGTGATGCCTCCAAAGGACACACCCTCAGCCTGGTGAATGTTATCCATCAAGCCATCAAAAGCAGCTCCTCTATAGGTTAGGCTATTATCAAAAGAGTACAATAAGATAATCAAATCAATGAACAAATAGATATTCACAGATGTTTTTCAGATGACCAGCCAAGCAGTTGGATGGGTGTTTTCCACCCCAATATGTCCTAAGGAGAAGTATTATTTGCTGGACATCTGAGAGTCATTTAGCACCACATCCCTTGCATAAGCATAGTACATCAAGGATTAAAGGGTTAAGATTTTAAAGGTGCAGAAACACAAAGCCATATTAAAAAACAATATAACAATTTTATTTAAGAAACATTAAAATCATATCTATGTATAGACATAAAAATGTCCAAATGACCATACAATACATAGACAGATTCAGACTGATTGAATCTCTACATGTTTCCCCACACCAATGGCTTCTACAGAAGAATTATTATATAATTATAAGTTTTTTTTAGAGACACAGATATATTACATCAATCACAGTTTTTACATGCAAATATACCTTTTATTTAATTTCCTGAATTGGCAAAGAGGTTGAGCAGCAAATCCTGGGTCAATTAATTACCTGTATAGTTAATGGACACATTTGAAAAATCTACAAGCTCCAGAGTCATAGGGATGAATCAGTTGGATCGTTTGGTGAAACCATAGAGAGAGGTAGATAATTTCCCACTAAAAGTCCATCTATGAGGAAGAGAGCAAATAATCAATATAGCTATGATAGTGATTAATAAGTCCTAATATACGTTTTGCTGAACAGAATCTCTCAACAACTTAAAAAATGCAGGTAAATTCACAGAGAAATCAAGTATTTTAAATACATTTCAAAGACATCTCCTCTATTTGGGTGTGTCAGGAACCATGAAACAGACAGAGACAGAAAATGCAGTAAAAATCACACCTTTAATAAAATGGTAAAAATGGTACAACTGGTAAACATAGTCAAAACATAGCCAGGGTTTGGTAGGCAAATCGGGTAGTCAGAACAAGCCAGGAAATCAGAAAGCCAGAGATCAGCGTAGTCAGAGGCAGCAGACAGGGTCAAGAACCAGCAGGGACATCAGCCAGGCAAATCTTCAACAGGAACACAGCAGAGAGTCTCTAGATATGTTGACCAAGGTGAAGGCATTGCAGAAATGAACCAGTCAGGTTAAATAGCCAAAAGGGGCTGGCTGTGGGCTTGACTGATGAGCAGGAGATGATCAACAGGTGAGCCACTGTGGAACAATGAGTACTGGCAATTAACCGACAGCTAAGCAACCTGAGCATAGAGATGGAAGGGCTGAGAGCCCAGCCATGACAGTACCCTCTCCTCCACGACCCCTCCCCCTCAGAGGAGCGAGGGGAAAACATGTATGGAAAGCATGGAGGAAGACAGGAGCATGTACGTCCGAGGAGGAGACCCAAGAGCGTTCCTCTGGACTGCACCTTTTCCAATGAACCAGGTATTGTATGCACCCACGGAACCTACAGAAGACAATGATTGATTGTATCTCATACTCCTCATGTTTCTTGACCTGTACTGGGCAAGGACGTTGTAGCGAGGTGGTGAAGCGGTTGCACACCAAAGGTTTTAATAAGGAGACATGAAAAACATTTGAAATAAGTATGTTAGATTAGAGGTCTAATGCGTAAGCCACTGGGTTGATCCTACAGAGAATATGGGAAGGCCCAATAAATCATGGTGCCAGTTTCAGTGAGGGAACACGGAATCGGAGGTTACAAGATGTCAGCCAGACTCCCTCCTGGTAGAAAGGTGCAGGTAGGTATTGGTGGTCAGCTTGGAGTCTGTACCACTCACTGGCAAGTTGCAAGGACTCTTGGACCTGCACCCAAGTGGAACGAAGATCACAGAGATGCTCCTCTAACGCATGAATACTTTGAGGAACAAATGAGTCAGGCAACACGGATGGTTGTAAACCATAATTTGCCATAAATGGAGACAATCGGGATGTGGTATTGATGGCACTATTGTGAGCAAACTCCGCCCAAGGTTGGAGGCCTGACCAGTTGTTAAGGTGGTCAAATATACAGTATCTCACAAAAGTGAGTACACTTCTCACATTTTTGTAAATATTTTATTATATCTTTTCATGTGACAACACTGAAAAAATGAAACTTTGCTACAATGTAAAGTAGTGAGTGTACAGCTTGTATAACAGTGTAAATTTGCTGTCCCCTCAAAATAACTCAAAACACAGTCATTAATGTCTAAACCGCTGGCAACAAAAGTGAGTACACCTCTAAGTGAAAATGTCCACATTGGGCCCAATTAGCCCTCTTCCCTCCCGGTGTCATTTGACTCGTTAGTGTTACAAGGTCTCAGGTGTGAATGGCGAGCAGGTATGTTAAATTTTGTGCTATCACTTTCACTCTCTCATGCTGGTCACTGGCACCTCATGGCAAAGAACTCTCTGAGGATCTGAAAAAAAGAATTTTTGCTCTACATAAAGATGGCCTGGGTTTTAAGAAGATTGCCAAGATTCTGAATCTGAGCTGCAGCATGGTGGCCAAGACCATACAGCAGTTTAACAGGACAGGTTCCACTCAGAACAGGTCTCGCCAGGGTCAACCAAAGGGGTTGAGTGCATGTGCTCAGCATCATAGCCAGAGGTTGTTTTTGGGAAATAGACGTTTGAGTGCTGCCAGCATTGCTGTAGAGGTTGGGTGGGTGGGGGGTCAGTCTGTCAGTGTTCAGACCATCAAATTGGTCTGCATGGCTGTCGTCCCAGAAGGAAGCCCCTTCTAAAGATGATGCACAAAAAAGCTCGCAGTTTGCTGAAGACAAGCAGACTAAGGACATGGATTATTGGAACGTGTCCTGTGGTCTGATAAGATAAATTTATTTGGTTCAGATGGTGTCAAGTATGTGTGGCGGAAACCAGGTGAGGAGTACAAGAACAAGTGTGTCTTGCCTACAGTCAAGCATGGTGGTGGGAGTGTCATGGTCTGGGGCTGCATGAGTGCTGCTGGCACTGTGGAGCTACGGTTTATTGAGGGAACCATGAATGCCAACATGTACTGAGACATACTGAAGCAGAGCATAATCCCCTCCCATCGGAGACTGGGTGGGAGGGCAGTATTTCAACATGATAACGACCCAAAACACACCTCCAAGATGACCACTGCCTTGCTAAAGAAGCTGAGAGTAAAGGTGATGGACTGGCCAAGCATGTCTCCAGACCTAAACCCTACTGAGCATCTGTGGGACATCCTCAAACAGAAGGTGAAGGAGTGCAAGGTCTCTAACATCCTCCAGCTCTGTGATGTCATCATGGAGGTGTGGAAGAGGACTCCAGCAACCTGCAAAGCTGGAAAATATTGGTGGCCAAACAATATATTGACACTTTGGGCCCAATTTGGATATTTTCACTTAGAGGTGTATTCACTTTTGTTGCCAGAGGTTTAGACATTAATGGCTGTGTGCTGAGTTATTTTGAGGGGATAGCAAATTTACACTGTACGCTCACTACTTTACATTGTAGCAAAGTGTCATTTCTTCAGTGTTGTCACATGAAAAGATATAATAAAATATTTACAAAAATGTGTGGGGTGTACTCACTTTTGTGAGATACTGTATAGCAGCGTAGAAACTGCTGAAAGGCTTGGTTGGCTCGTTCCCAATTGGACTTTTGGTGATATGCAGAGGAGAAGAAGCTGAATTCCTATTTGTACACAAAAGGCTCGCCAAAACCTGGAGACAAACTGGATACCCCTGTCAGAGATATTTACCTTGGGTAGCCCATGTAACGGAAAGATCTTCCGAGCAAAAATGGATGCCCATTCTTTGGATGTGGGAAACTTCTTTAGTGGAATACAATGTGACATTTTCGAGAACCGATCAACCACCATAAGAATAACTGTGTTGCCCTGGGAGTTGGGTAACTCCACAATAAAATTCATAGACAGGTGAGTCCAAGCCCTCTCTCCATTGGGTATAGGTTGTAGGAGGCCCACTGGAAGGTGTCGTGGTGTCTTACTCTGTGCACACACGGAACAAGTGGTTACAAAGGAGGTTACATCAGCGCTGAGACTAGGCCACCAGAATTGTTGAGAAATAACCCAAATTGGTTGATTCTTCCCTGGGTGGCCAGCCGCCTTGGGAGGTAAGTCTGGAGCAAAGCCGTGCCGTGCAGATTCTAATGGAAAAAGCAGCAGTCACCAGGTTTCTCGGGAGGAGACTGGATATGAGCGGCACAAATTCTGTCACCCAAAGGTGAGGTGAGACTGGTGTGTACAGTAGCCAGAACGCGGTTGGGAGGTATTACAGGAACAGGCACTGACTCTATCCTGGAAGCAGAGGAAAACTGTTGTGACAATGTGTCAGCCCTTACATTCTTAGTACCGGGTAAGAATAAGACTATGTAATTGAAGCTTGACAGAAAAAGAGCCCACCGCGCTCTTCTGGGAGATAAACATTTAGCCTCAGACAAGAATATGAGATTCTTATATTCCGTTAAAATGAGGACCGTTATATTCGAAGAAATGCCTCCCTTCTTCAAGAGCTAAAATGATAGCTAACAATTCTCTGTCCCCAATCTCATAATTGCATTCAGGAGACAATTTCTTAGAAAAGTAACCACAAGGATGCATAGCGCTCTCAGAGGTATGACGTTGAGACAGAAGGGCGCCCACTCCAATCTCAGATGCATCAACCTCAAGAATGAAGAGTAGCATATGATCAGGATGTGCCAGCACAGGAGCTGAAGCAAAGGCAGCCTTGAGAGACTCAAAAGCTTTATTGGAATCTGGAGACCAATTCTGTGGGTTACCATTCTTTCTGGTCATATCAGTCAGGGGTTTGACCAGAGAAGAGAAGTTTCCAAATAAATTTCGGGTAATAATTGGCAAAGCCATGAAAACATTGTAATGGACGTAGACCTATGGGTCATGGCCACTGTAGAACTGCAGATAATTTCTCTGGGTCCATTGAAAAAATGTCAGTAGAAATGTTAGAACACAGAAATGTAACCTGTTCACAATGGAACTTGTTCTTCAACTTACAATACAGGTTATTATCTCTCAACCTCTGTAGCACATGGGAGACATCTGTGTGGTGGCTCTCTAGGGATTTAGAATAAATGAAAATATCGTCGAGATAAATTACCACACATTGCTGCAACATATCTTGGAGGAAATCATTGATGAACTCCTGAAAAAACTGCAGGAGCGTTGCAAAGACCAAGTGGCATTACGAGGCATATGCAAAGTCCTGTCCTGGTGCTAAATGCAGTTTTCCATTCATCACCCTCCTTGATCCTCACAAGATTGTATTCCCCTCTCAGATTGAACTTCGTGAAAACCATTGCTCCCTTGAGGAGATCAAATAATTCTCTAATCAACGGACTTGGGTAGGTGTTCTTAATCGTGATGTGATTGAGACCCCTATAATCGATACAAGGTCTCAGTTCACCACTCTTTTTCACAAAGAAGAAGCCAGGACCAACAGGAGATGAGGATTTGTTTAATGAACCCTCAAGAAAGTGCGTCAGCAACATAGTTCTTCATGGCTTTATCCTCCGAGACAGACAAAGGGTAAACCCGGCCACGGGGAGGCATAGCACCAGGTTGAAGGTCAATTGCACAACCATATGACCGGTGTGCAGGCAAACTACCGGTTTGACCTTAGTCAAAGACATTGCTAAATTTGCAGTACTCCTCAGCATGAAGCCAATCAAAAGAGGGGTTGTGCCTCTGTAACCAAGGATAACCATTAACCACCGGATAATGAGGAGAGGAAATGACTTGAAATTGGATTATCTCATGGTGAAAAGCCCCTACGGCTTTGGTCAATGGAGCAGTCTAACAAGTCACATGGGCAGGCTGTAGAGGTCTCCCATCAATAGGCTCAATGGCAAGTGGAGTGGCACGAAGCTGCAGTGGAATTGAGTGCTTAGACACAAAGGCACTGTCTATTCACAGGCCTGCAGCCCAACGTCAATTAGACCCTGTGAATCGATGGACGACTCAGACTACAAATGGGTAACAGGAACTAGCTTATACTTCAAGGTACCTGAGAATGTAACAACACCACCTAAGGTCTGTCCCCTTAGCGTTTCCCCGACGGGTAGGACCTGCCTGGCCACAATAAAGGCACAATCTCTCCCTCCTCCTAAAGGCCCCCTCATCCACAGAGAGACATCTGAAGCCCAACTGCATGGGTTCTACTTCACTGGCAGACTCAGTACCAGGAGGCATGTGAGGTGACAGAGGCAAGGGTGGACAGGCCCGGATTTACTCCCTTTGCCACCCCAAGGCCGGGTCTTTCAATGCCGCCCCCCCCCACACACACACACACACACACACACATACACACACACCACGTCCTTTATCGATGACTTCTACAATAGATCAATTAAAAACATATCTCCACACATGAGAACACTGAAAATAACTGGCTTTAATTGTACAGACTAAAAATACTTCAGGGTAAGCGCGCGAAGGGTAAGGATTTTTCGCAGGCAATTTTTCAAGGCAATGGCTGGTGTTAGTGCTTCAATCATCCCCGGCACCATGGTTGTTATGGTGTCAGGATGATTGAAACACATTACTTCTATCATTACATTGTAATATAAACTGAAATAGTTCAACTCACCATAATGCAGAATCATTGGGAGCCCTGAGCGTGTCACTTGCCACCATCTCTTGTCACTTGCCACTATGCCTGCCACCAGATGGGGATGTCACTTGCCACTATGCCTGCCACCAGATGGGGATGTCACTTGCCACCATGCCTGCCACCAGATGGGGATGTCACTTGCCACCATGCCTGCCACCAGATGGGGATGTCACTTGCCACGCTGCCTGCCACCAGATGGGGATGTCACTTGCCACGCTGCCTGCCACCAGATGGGGATGTCACTTGCCACGCTGCCTGCCACCAGATGGAGATGTCACTTGCCACGCTGCCTGCCACCAGATGGGGATGTCACTTGCCACGCTGCCTGCCACCAGATGGGGATGTCACTTGCCACGCTGCCTGCCACCAGATGGGGATGTCACTTGCCACGCTGCCTGCCACCAGATGGGGATGTCACTTGCCACCAGATGGGTATGTCCCTTGCCACTAGATGGGGATGTCACTTGCCACCAGATGGGGATGTCCCTTGCCACCATGCCTGCCACCAGATGGGGATGTCACTTGCCACCATGCCTGCCACCAGATGGGGATGTCACTTGCCACCAGATGGGTATGTCCCTTGCCAATGTTGCCATGCTGCCTGCCATCAGAAGGAGGAGGGTGGAACAGCGGTGCGGGCAATGAGAGATGTCATCTCTCTCCCCGCTGCCGCACCGCTGACACTACTAGCTACTCTCAATTTTTTTTAAAATGGCACCGGGCGGCGCAATCATGCTACTGTGCATGCGCTGCCCGGCCGAGCGCTTACGAGCTTTCCCGAGCCCGGCCGGCTTCGGAACGGCCCATGCGCAGTTGCGTGGTCGGCTCGCGGCCATCTTTTCTATGGGCACTGGTGCCCATAATAGACTTTAATGGGCAGCACGAAAGGGGGGGCGGCCGCGAAGTCGCTGCAGGAGCGGCGCCGCCCCTACACCACTGCCGCCCCGAGGCCTGGCCTCGGTGGCCTTGTGGCTAATCCGGCCCTGAGGGTAGGACTGCAAAACTCTGAGCCAAATGTACAGCGCTCATTAAAGGAAGGTCTCTCTCAGAGTCTGGAATCAATAAGACTGGCAAACGTGATCAACTTTTTCAGATCTGCAGGAATGTCTCGGGCTGCTATCTCATCTTTTATGTTATCTAAGAGACCATGAGAAAAATCAGCCACAAGGACCTCATTGTTGCAAGCGACCTCTGCTGCCAGAGTACGGAATTCAATGGCGTAATCAGAAACAGTTCCCGTACTCTGTTTGATGGACATGAGGCTCAGGGCAGCAGAAAAGGAGCATGCGGAAACATCAAATACCCTTTTAAAGGAAGCCACAAACTCTGGGTAACTAAGGACAAGGGGTTTTTGCATCTCCCATAGAGGGTTTTCCCAGGCCAAGGCTCTATCAGAAAGCAAAGAAATAATGAAGCCTACTTTGCTCCGGTCCTCAAGGAACGCCTGGGCCAGCATCTCAAAGTATATCCCAACCTGGTTGAGAAACCCTCTGCATTGAACTGGATCGCCCCCAAATCGCTGGGTAGGCGGAACCAGACATACCTCTTACAGAGGTAATATTAGAGGCGGGTGCCTGCACAGGGACTGGAGCAGCAGCAGGAATGGCCTGCAACACAGGTTGAGCATCCTGCCATCTAGGTGAGCAGTGCAAATCAGGAGCGTCTGTAACGCTATAGCAAATTGATACATGTGGTGATCCTGCTCATTCAACCTGGAAAAAATATTACCACTAGGTGGATTGCCTGCATCTTCTGAATTCATGGCCTTTGCCCACCGATCAACAGGTGAGCTACTGTGGAATGATGAGTACTGGCAATTAACCGACAGCAAAGCAACCTGAGCACAGAGAAGGAAGGTCTGAGACCCTAGCCCTGACAGTGTGTCTATTTACTGTCTGTGCTGACTCAGCTCTTTTGCCCATCCCTTCACCTCCCCACATAGCATTTTTTGCAGCTGCTGGGGAAGATGTGGAAAGGAATGCTATAGTGTGCCAGTTCAGTCACAGTTCTGCATTTAGTGGGGCTTCTAGCATCTCATCAGAGATGGCAGCACCAAGCAGCACCTAGCACCAGTCTCAGGGCTTTTTATTTATCTTCACAGAAAAATAACATGCATAAAACACATAAACTACACATATACTCTTATGGAAAGATTATGGGAAGAATCTGTGTAACAACATTGCTTTGTTTGGATGAGAAGTTCATAATTTATTTCATTTTTGGGGCACATAACAATATCTCACTTATGCTTGATGAAACTACATTACACACTGTCTAAATTGTTATCTGCAGAGTTACTTTTAAATTGTGATCTTTAATTTGACCCGATTGAACAGAAATCCTAGCCTTTTTTATGCTATGATGTTGAATGCAAATATTTTTTTCAACTTACTAACTGCTTGTTCATTTTCATAGAGTATTAGTTTTTGAACTATACTGTTTGCTGTTCATTTTTAACTGCCCTCACTATTTATTTCTACTTTCATAGGAAAATTATTTTGCACTAATCTCCTCAAATAGTCAACTTATTGACTTTCCATTCATCATTGCACACTGCCAGAAGACCAACTTTTTGGATTGCTTGGCTTACTTGGCCTTGCAGCATCAGCAGGGGGCAAAACTACTTTAGTATATTCTTTTATCTGAACAAAAGCAAGGATTAGCAATGAGCACCATATTCCACAGTAAGGTTTGCCTCTACTTATTCTTCTGACTCAGTTCCTGTTGGTGGAAATAGTGATGATGCATCTAATGGGCCATGCACACGATCGGATTTTCCGACGGCAAATGTTTGATGTGAGCGTGTTGTAGGAAATTCCAACCGTGTGTATGCTCCATTGGACATTTGCTGTCAGGATTTCCCAAAACAGCTGTTTGAGAGCAGGTTCTCAAATTTTCCAACAAAAAACTTTGTTGTCGGAAATACCGAGCGTGTGTACACAAATCTGAGGCACAAAATTCCACGCATGCTCAGAATCAATTACGAGATGGAAGCACTCGGTCTGGTAAAACTAGCTTTCGTAATGGAGATAGCACATTCGTCACGCTGCAAATTTTGAAATATTTCAATGCAGCGCATTCTCTTCTTCTTTATAATGCTAGAATAATGAAGTTGTTTTGCTGCTGATATTCACACATATTTCTGACAAACTGATTTCTTTATTATTTCTAGTGATCTTGAATAATGTTTTTTATTATTTTTAGAGTGATCTACTTTTTTTTATCAAGATCTCCTGATTTTTTTTTCTAGTGATCTCCATAATATTTTTTGTCATTTGTGTGTCAAGTTACCACAACACCATTATTATCTTGTATTTTTTAACCTCAAAGAGGTTGGTTGGTGTTGGTGTCCCTTGTTAATTTGACATTGTATTTTTGAAATGTACCCGCCTACTCACAAACAAACTGTCCTTTTTGAACTAAAACACATAGCCAAGAATTTGTAAAAAAAAAAAACAAAATAAAGAGGAAGACAATGCTGGATAAACTATTGAAATTAGTGAAGCCTTTGTACCCCAGGGCAGACATCAATTATTTGACAGGCCAAATTGGTAACCTGAGGAGTCCATTTATTAGGGAGCAAAATCTGGTTCAGGACTCCGAGAGATCGTGAGCAGATGACATATACTGTATGTCCCCAGGCTGTGGTCGTACAACAGCCTGCATCTTTTGCCAGACCACACCAAATCCAGGCCATCACTCTCAAGACTTCCTTGCACGCTTCCTTCCAGGCTGTGGCTGTGGTGTTGGAGTTGTGTCAGGAGGTGGAGAAGTATGGTCCAACTCACATATGTGACTTTTCTTGGTGAATTTGCCCCTCATCCCCTTATTTAGGACCTGAAATATGAGCTCCTCACTGATGAGGCTTTGGCCCACCTCCATTTCCTGCATCTTACTGGCCGTCATGCACGCAAAGGCCTCCTTGACATTAGGGGTGTTTGTGAGGACCGCAGTAGTCTGCCAAATCAAACCAAGCACTGACTCCTCCACGTTCCTCCCCTTCCTGGGCCTTTTTTTGGAAGATGGAGGGGAGGAACCAGCAATTCGGTCAAGCTACTGGCTACCTCCTGGCTGCCAATTTCCCCAGCCACCTCCTGGCTGCCACTTTCCCCGGCCACCTCCTGGCTGCCACTTTCCCCTGCCAACTCCTGACTGAGACTTTCCATGGCCTTATCCTGACTGAGACTTTCCTGTGTATGAAAATGGGACATAGTCTTAGGTTTTTGGTCATCAATCACACACAATTTAGAGCTCATTACTGTTGCAAATTAAATGTTAACAAATAGAAAAGACTATCCTTCTGACCTCAGCATTTTTCATTCTTGTCCCAATCATTTTTGGCTACTACTGTCTATTGATATGTAAACCACTTTGTTAAATCTGAAATTAGTGATCAATAATAACATCTAGTTAACATAATTAATTTTTGGTCAAGAAATATGTTGAACAATGCTATACCTGGCTCAAGCTGGGCTCCTCCACATCTTCCTGAGTGGAAGGTCCAGGTTGTACATCGTAAGCCTCATCTGAGGTGGAAGGATAGTGGAAGGAAGAGTGGAAGGAAGTGTTGAAGGAAGGGTTGAGAGTGATTTCCTGATTTCAGTCTGGTCTGACAAAAACTGCAGTCTGTTGTAGTACCACAGCCTGGGGACATAAACGTCATCTGCTGCTGCTCCTGATCTCATGGAATCCTGCTCCCTTTTGCGCTGCCAATTATATGTACTCCTCAGGCCACCAATTTTTCACTTCAAATAGTTGATGTCTGCCGTGGGAATCACCAATTCCAACAGTTGATCAAGCACTGCCTTCTTCTTTCATTTGTTATTATAAAATGGGTGTTTCACTTGCCACAGACAGGGCAGCTCCCTGTATTTATCAATTAAGTTGGGGAGGAAGTCATGGTCATTGAATTTATCCATATTCTCTGCAAGACACAACACAAGACAAACCTTAATGTCAGGCCAAACTCTCCTAATCTTTTCCCAATATAGGCCTCAATCTATAAGCAGTGTAGGCCACTGATACCCCAAGTTAAAATGGTACCTTCATTTGCATGATCGGCGCTTACGCTACTCCGTCCTCCGCTCACACATTGTACGTACGACGCACGTGTGTCATGCTTATATACACTGCGCATGCGTGAAACTCTGCCCCTGACCTTCTTTCTAGTATATTCCCCGCCCCTTCTCTTTCGGCGCAGTGGGAGAGCACATGGCGGAGAGACAACAGGTGCATGCAGAGGAGAGCTACTGCTCCTGAATATGTCAAAACCACATGTGTGAGACTTTTACACAGCCTGGCCACATACAGAGGTCCAACATGCAGGGAGCACCGTCAGGCATTCTAGGAGCATAAATTACACCTCTAATTTCCTAACGACCTATTACAACTTTGAAGGCCCTGTAGCACCAGGAAAATGGAACTACCCACAAAATGACCCCATTTTGGAAAACAAACACCCCAAAGTATATTCTATGAAGCATTATGAGTCTTTTGAATGGTTAATTTTTTTACACAAGTCTTCAGAAAACATGGAAAGAAAATGAAAATATTTTTTTTACACAAAGGTGTCAATTTCTAAGATATTTCTAACACATAGCATGTATATCGCAAAAATTACACCCCAAAACACATTCTGCTACTCCTCCTGAGGCAATACAACATGTGTGAGACTTTTACACAGCCTGGCCACATACAAAGGCCCAACATTAAAGTAGTTCCTTCGGGCATTCTAGGAGCATAAATACATCTCATTTCATTCCTACCTATCACACTTTTGAAGATCCTGGAGCACCAGGACAATGGAATTACCCACAAAATGACCCCATTTTGGAAAGCAAACAGCCCAATGTATATTCTATGAGGCATGGGCTGCAGATAGGTACTTGGGTACTCTGATGGGCTGCAGATAGGTACTCAGTTACTCTGATGGACTGAAGACAGGTACTCGGTTACTCTGATGGGCTGGTGACAGGTATTCGGGTACTCCGATGGGCTGGTGACAGGTACTCGGGTACTCTGATGGCCTGGTGACAGGTACTCGGGTACTCTGATGGCCTGGTGACAGGTAGTCGGGTACTCTGATGGCCTGGTGACAGGTACTCGGGTACTTTGATGGGCTGGTGACAGGTACTCGGGTACTCTGATGGTCTGGTGACAGGTACTCAGGTACTCTGATGGCCTGGTGACAGGTACTCGGGTACTTTGATGGGCTACAGATAAGTACTCGGGTACTCTGATGGGCTGGTGACTGGTACCCGGGTACTCTGATGGGTAGTGGCAGGTACTCAGATGTGCTGTGACAGGTACTCAGGTACTCAGATGGGCTGTGACAGATACTCAGATGGACTGTGACAGGTACTCAGATGAACTGTGACAGATACTCAGATAGGCTGTGACAGGTGCTCAGGTACTCATGTACTCAGATGAACTGTGACAGGTACTCGGGTACTCAGATGAACTGTGACAGGTACTCAGGTACTCAGATGGACTGTTACAGGTACTCAGGTACTCCGGTACTTGGGTGCTCAGATGAACTGTGACAGGTACTCAGATGGACTGTGACAGGTACTCAGATACTTGGGTACTCAGATGAACTGTGACAGGTACTCAGATGGACTGTGACAGGTACTCAGGTACTCGGGTACTCAGATGGGCTGTGACAGGTACTCAGGTACTTGGGTACTTAGATGGGCTGTGACAAGTACTCAAGTACTCGGGTACTCAGATGGACTGTGGTAGGTACTCAGGTACTCAGGTACTTGGGTACTCAGATGAACTGTGATAGGTACTGTACTCAGGTACTCAGGTACTCAGATGGGCTGTGACAGGTTCTCAGGTACTTGGGTATTCAGATGGACTGTGACAGGTACTCATGTACTCAGATGAACTGTGACAGGTACTCAGATGGACTGTGACAGGTACTCAGATACTTGGGTACTCAGATGAACTGTGACAGGTACTCAGATGGACTGTGACAGGTACTCAGGTACTCGGGTACTCAGATGGGCTGTGACAGGTACTCAGGTACTTGGGTACTTAGATGGGCTGTGACAAATACTCAAGTACTCGGGTACTCAGATGGACTGTGGTAGGTACTCAGGTACTCAGGTACTTGGGTACTCAGATGAACTGTGACAGGTACTGTACTCAGGTACTCAGGTACTCAGATGGGCTGTGACAGGTTCTCAGGTACTTGGGTATTCAGATGGACTGTGACAGGTACTCATGTACTCAGATGAACTGTGACAGGTACTCAGATGGACTGTTACAGATACTTGGGTACTCAGATGGACTGTGACAGGTACTCAGGTACTCGGGTACTCAGATGGGCTGTGACAGGTACTCGGGTACTTTGATGGCTGGTGACAGGTACTTTGATGGGTGATGACAGGTACTTTAATGGCTGGTGTCAGGTACTTTAATGGGTGATGACAGGTGCTTTGATGGCTGGTGACAGGTACTTTGATGGCTGGTGACAGGTCCTCTTTATTATGGAGTTAATCAGTGTGGTTGTTATGCACTAAGCAGTAATGAGATGTTACCGCAATCTCCTTCTCACACGCGATCGGTGTGTGAGGAGGAGAACCCAGTAACATCTCTTTACCACAGTTTGTTGACATTCTGTGACCTGCTGTGATTGGACACATTGGTCACGTGGCAAAGAGTCAATTTCATTTACTGCGATCGGGGTTGGGCTGTGTCAGGGTGACAAGCCTCGGCCCTGATCAGCGCCAAGCGCCGTGCATGTAGACAGAACATGTGACCGGCTGTGATTGAACACAGCCGGTCACGTGGTAAAGAGACATTTTTTATTGGCTCTTTACACAGATCTGGGATGGGCTGTGTCTGAGGGACACAGCTCATCCACGATTGCTGCGTTGTGGGCCCCCGGGGGCCCACAGGAGCGGCGAGAAGCCGAGGATGTCATATGATGCCCACCCAGGATGGGAGATCCCATCTGCGGACATCATATGACTATAGCCCAGTATTGAAGTGGTTTCCGGTTCATGGGGACAGTAATCGTTCGTAGTAAACATTGTTCGTTTGCCCACAGATGCAGGTTACCTACATTTGTTCAGGCCTATTTGTATTAAAAGAAGTTTATGACATTGTTGTCTAGATGGGTTTGTAGATAGAATGAAATGCAAACTTGATTCAGTGTAAGGAGAGGACACTCAGCAGCTGTTTACACATCTGGATGCAGGAGCACTATTGTGGGACACCAGAACACCTTTTTTAGGGTGTCCCACACAGGTGCTCCAGTGGATACTAGGGGTTTCTCCATGTGGGAAACCTTAACAAAAAAGGTAAGTATTCCAGCTTTAAGAAAAGGAAAAAATCATGTCTTCAGCTTGGAACTCTGCCAAAACAGACAATTGTACGACACTTCCAAGCAATGTTTCATATTCCTATTTCAAATATCTGTGTGCTAAGTATTCCTTTTTTCTCTTCACATAGGGGAGAAAAGACTCAGGACACCAAGAACACCACACTCCTAAAGAAGGGGAAATCCCCACACCACAACCTGAGGGTATGGATTCCAAGGTACATGAAGTAGGCGAAAGAGTGACCACAACAGGTGAGTGCCTGAGACCACAGCTTCAGGTAATAGATGTATGCCTGCATATTTATAATACATGGTGTGTTTTTTTATTTTAGGTGATGTGGATGTTGCGGAAGAAGAAACTCATTTCACCAGTGCAAGTGCACACGTCGTCATCGGGGAGATCATGGTGTGCAATAGTGATTTAGAAAAGATAAAGGAAAACATCAATGATGTTCAACAAAAAATGAAGAACATCACTGTTTTCATCAATGTTTAAGGCAGAATCTAAAACACACAAAAATTGTACCGTTTCGTCGTGGAATTTGTTGTTTTAAATCAAGTTAAAAGTAACTTGAAAGCCAAATTTTGAAGATGCACACAGTGTGTCAACATGTGCTATCTGCCATCACAGGATATCAATGTATGTGTTTTGTGGGTGCAACCCCTTCCTCGCAACTTAAGTAGGTGAGAGGAAGGGGTTGCACCCCCGAAACATGTCCATTGATCCCCCCCATGATGGGAGCTAGCACATGTTGACATTAGACATGGGATCAGAAGGGAAATCCACATTTTGACTACTAATTTGTGTGCATCTTCAAAATTTGGCTTTTACAGGGGTGATATCACCCCATCTAATGAAGGCAACATCAACACAGTTTGGACATATTAATGTCTGATATGGCCTTCACTTTTCAAAGTTGAACTTTGTAAATTCCTGAGTTGTGTATGTTATTATGGTTTTAAACATGCCTGTTTAACCAAAAAAGGCTATTTCTAATGTCAACCATAAAAATGTTATACACTAAAGATGTTGGTTTGTTCAAAAACCCTTTTCTAACGCACATGTGAATGGGTACGGAGTAAAATGTTTTATACTCAACAATGTGTGGCTTCTTCTTTCAATGCTCAATACCAGTTATTGGAGTAAGTTGTTGTAGTTTACAGTGGCAATGGGGGTTATTTACTAAAGGCAACTCCACTTTGCACTACAAGTGCACATTCAGTTTCAGTGCACTTGTAGTGCAAAGTAGATTTGCCTTTAGTAAATAACCCCCACAGTGCTCTAAAACCTGCCCCAATCAGGTCATTTAAGGGACTCAAAACAATTCATGGTGCTGAAAAGGATGATTATTTTTATAATTAATGCATTACATACATTAACAACATAAACAATGTGTGTGTGTAGCAGACCCACAACATAATAGTTAGCTGAAGAAGAGATTATCACCTCATGTATCAAATAAATTACGTTTGCACTATTAAAGTAAATGGCCAAAAAGAAAAGCCCATTGGAGAACCTAGGAGACAGCTAAAATAAACACAAGCAGTAAATCAAATAAAATATTAGTTCAGTTTATAATAAAATTTTATTTAAAAATTGTTTCACACATTCACTGGCAGATTAATGGCCCCCCTACCCGCAAAGGACTCCAGATAATTTTGTTTTACTTTGCGGGTGCTTTGGGGGGCAAGCCAGGACGGCCAGCTTCAAGTGCTGTTAAATTACTATTTGGTAATCCGGCCTCAGCCCCAACTGAGGACACATAGTTTGTAGCATTTTTGTGGAGATAATTGTGTATAATGCAGCAGGCAAGCAAAATATGGTTCAGTTTATATTCCGCCATGTGGATTGGTGTCAGAAATAGGTGGAACCGGCTGGCCATTATTCCGAATGCATTCTCCACCACTCTTCTGGCTCTGGCCAGCTGGTAGTTAAAAACCCTCTGGTCTGGGGTGAGGGTCCTCATCAGAAATGGCCTCATGAGATGGTCACCTAGCCCAAATGCTTCATCAGCGATGAACACAAATGAAAGACCAGCCAAGTTGTCTTCCGCAGGTGGCAAGCAAAAGCCACCATTCTGGAGCCATTGGTAAAACTCTGTCTAGGTGATGACTCCACCATCCAACATCCGGCCATTTTTCCCCACGTCCACCACTGCCAGCAACACAATACTATTAAACCCCTTATAATTATAATGGTATGACCCAGAGTTGGGGATTTGGACGATGCGGACGTGTTTCCCATCGATTGCCCCTCCGCAGTTTGGGAAGTCCCACTGCTGGGCAAAATGGGATGGCACAGTCTGCCATTCCTGTGGCTTTGAAGGAAACTGTGGAGTCAAACAAGAAAAAAATAGTACTTTTGCACATAAACATTGCAAGCAGATTAGACACAAACATTCTTGGCCAACATAATTATAACATTTATTGAAATTAGTATTTTAAGACAAAAGTATATGGTCCGCTTATTAGATTTCTCACCCCCTCTGATGGCCCATTGTAAAAAATGTATGGTGGGGGGGGAGATGTTTTGGACAGGTAACCCTCTCCACTTCATTGAGAGCTGAATGCATAAATAACGTGTTTTACTTTGGCCAGCCCCTCCTTACTTACACTATTGGCAGCCCACTGGACAGGTAAGAAGTGTCATAATCCAAAAAAATATGAATACACACTGTACAAATTGAAGCACATTTTTACATTCTGCAATTACCTATCAAGATAATAGGAGAACAAAACAGTACCATTTGAAAGTATTTAGGCAGGCCCTTGCACTACTACTATTGCTTTGGTGAGTTCATCCATAAATCTGACCACAAAAGAGGTAGGTATAGTGTATATGGGTTTGGCAAAGTCAGCAGATAGAGTGTTGTTATCAGTTAACTGAGTGGCTGGAGGAGAGGGAGGGTTCCAAATGAGTTTGCCCCCCCCCCCCCCCCCAAAAAAAAGCTTCTCGCACTCTGCCTGAATTTAAGGACAAAAATAAAATTTGTACACATTTTTGGGGGGTGTTTAGGGTAAACACTACAATGGAGCTGACAAAATACATTGTTAAGTGACTAGGCTAGGTGTGTATGGGCCCAGGGTAGCATGCTGAGGAAGTTAGTGAATGCAAATATGCATGAAGGATAAAAAAGGAGCATTAAAAGCTTCCAGCATGCATGAGGACAAAGAGGACATTCACAGCATATTACAATCATGGTAATTAGGGAATGATAAAAGAAATACAATACATTAGCAAACATTAAATACATAGAATGTGATGTTAAAGGATAAAACTTACCTTAATATAGTCCTTCTGCAGGATCTGAATGATGGCAGAACAGGTCTCTGGAATAATGATCCCTGGAGCCTGGGGGGAAATGCCTGTCGAGAAGTTGATGTCCTGCAGACTTCTCCCCATCGCCAAGTACCGCAAGGTGGCGACGAGCCTCTGCTCGGGAGTGATGGCTTGCTGAATGCAGGTGTCCTGCTTAGTAATATAAGAGGACAGCAAAGCCAACAGATGGTGAAAAATGGGGTCCGTCATCCTGAGATAATTCCTGAAATCATCAGGATTATCCTCCTGGATCTATCGCAACAAAGGCATGTGCGAGAATTGGTCACGCTGGAGCAACCAATAACTTCGTGCATGTACTCCTCCTCACCCTGTTAATGGACTGGGCTTGGGTCAAAGTAAGAACACCAACACCAAGCCCCTGCACAGCATGAACTCTACGATGAGTACATACCCGCAACATGGCTAGAAAATGGTCAGCTGGCCAGAACAAACTAACAGAAATCATTGAAAATCAGAAAGAACCTGATAAGAATGATCTGAAAACCAGAAACGAGCGGACAAGAATACACTGAAAAACAGATACAAACTGACAACATGCACTGAAAAACAGATACGAACCCACAAGCACAAACTGAAGAGCAGTAATGAACTGAAAAACACGAGGCTGAAAAGTGTGAATCGTCTCTCACCAAACTTCTACAAACACAAGATTAGCAGAAGGAGCACAAAGGGTGGCACACTTGGTATTGAACTTCCTTTTTCTAGTCCCATCATACGTGTTGTACGTTAGCGCGTTCCTGCCCATCGGAATTTCCAACAACATTTGTGTGACCGTGTGTATGCAAGACAAGTTTGAGCCAACATCCGCCAGAAAAAATCCACCGTTTGGTTGTCGGAATGTCCGATCGTGTGCACATAGGCTAAGAGTACAGTGGTGGTTAGGTGGAGTAGACCTCATCAATGGAGTGAAGGATATGGTGATCAAAAAGAGTATGAGGATTAAGGAGAGTTCTACATATCCCTACTTTTTCTTCTACACAGACCACTGTTGCCATTTGCCATAGCTAAATTGTTGTCTTCTGTTCTTTCTAGGCCAGTTTATTGCACATCACCATGAGACTCATCGTGACCCTGGTGGCTGCAGTTACAGCTACCCGAACCAAAAAAGAGAGAAAGCAGAGAAAGAGAGATTTGCCTCTGAACCCTTGATATGTTTTCCATATGATTTCTTTACCAAATCTAGAATTTTAAAGCAGGAAACGTGTACGTGTGGTGCAAACAGTTTTGTGATAATGGCATTCTTGCCACTGATACAGATTTTTTTTGCCTAGTAGAAAACCGGCAGAACTTTTTTTTGATGGATGCACTTCTCAGTTGACCTGCACAGGAAGACTTCAGCAGTTAAAGCAAAAATCCAGCTATGTGGAGTAAAAGTGGCAACCTCCTAATGTACACACTATCAGATTATTGGACACATTTTTGTCAGTTTTCTGTTGGATGCTAGTCTCAAATCGAAAGTAAAGAGGGTACTAACCATCAGAAAATTTTCAGACCTCAGAATTCAACGTCAGAAGTGACATAATGTATTTATTAACACATACAAAATGTAATTATTTTGTATGTGTTCTTTCATTTCTGAGCATGCCTAGTCTTGCTCTTCATATTTTTTTTGGCAGAAAACGTACTAATGAAATGAAAATCGGATGTTGTGGTCACATCAGACAAAAATTTTGAGCCTGCACATCCAGGATTTTTTTTTTTTTCGGTTTCAAAGAATTTTATTGAGAAAAAAGAAATGTAGGTTGATGTACAAAAATTGTGGAAAAACATTGCTTAATTATATTAACAATACAGTAATGGTGTTTAGCATCAGATGTGAACAGGTATGTATAACATTAGTCCTTCTCCATGGTCCCAAATTGGGAACACGGAGATGGGAAGGGATGGGGAGAAGAGGAGGGGGGAGTGCAGAGAGAAGTGGGTAGGCAGAAGGCTGTTGGTCAAAGTTTCAGGAAAACAGAAGACAGTGAGCCTATCCATGACTATATCCAGGCGCAGAGGGCTCAACCCGCTCCAGGGAAGGGGTGGGTTTGTAAGTTCTCTCCTGAGAGGAGAGGTCTGTTGTAGGGGACAGTATTAATTGTTCAATCATGGGCAAGGCCTGGCTCTATAATCAGATAACCAGAATTGCCAATGGGTATAGAATTTCCCTAAAGTCATCTGTGCTTTTGCAAAGAGAAATTCCATTGATCATTCAGGATATCAATGGCATTACTGAGAGAGGGGGCACAGGGATGTTTCCAGCAGCGGGCAAAAGCTAAGCAGGTCGCGATGAGTATATGTGTGATGATAGGGGGAAATTTCGGGGGCCCAGACTGAAGAGAGCTGTCTGCGGAGTCATGTCAACATGCAGGTTAGTAACCTCTTAGATGAGGGGGGAGATGTCCATCCAAAAAGTATCTATGGATGGGCATTCCCACCAAACATGATAAATATGACCATCCATGTTGCAATTCCTCCAACATTTGCTGGAGTGAGAAGGGAAAATCCAAGCCAACTTCACAGGAGTTATAATAAATAAATGCAGCGCTGAGTGAAATGGAAAAAGGGGGTGAGCTAGCACTCCATGTATATATATGTTGTGTGTAATAACAAATAATTAAACGTAATGATGGTTAAACGCCACAACAAATAAAGTGAACCAACATACTCCAGTTACTGGAGGCAGTGTCCATAGTAAAAGTTCATCAACATAAACAGTGTGATGTTTCTAGTGGTAAGAGGAAAAAACATATGTGAGTGATGTTCAAAATCAAATAAATGGTCTTTGTGTACACACGTAAATAGAAGGGGTGAATACGCTTACCAGACAGGGTGGACACACTCACCATACGGCGGAGTGTCATTCAGGCATATGGATCAACGGATCCTAGGGGTGCTTGCTGGAAAGCGCTGGTAATATGTTCCAAGGGTCTCATCTGGAGCAACCGTGGATGTAAATGGTGCTTTGATCTCCAACGGATGGATGGATTCCCCTTCACAGCGAGCAGGCAGTTATCACAGGATACAGCTTTCACCACACCAAATATGGGTTCATAAAGAAAGAAAAAGGTCTCCACAGTGCATGAATATGTTATATAAGGTTTATTGAAAACCCCCAAAAAAAGAAAGTTTTCTTTACAGACATCAGATACAAAAAGTAAAAAAATCGCGATCACAAATAATTAAAAAGATAAAATTGCGTGGTAACAGGGCACAGACGGCTTCAGCGACCCGACATGTTTCGGACCATAGTCCTTCTACTGGGGCATACAGCCTTGTGCCTGGTACCACGCTTACATATACAACAGTAAAATAATGAGATGACAATCCGCTGTGTGCCACCGCTCGGCGGACACACCAGCCAATAAGGAATGAAGTGTGTTGGTGACCGTCATCACAGGAGCATGTGATGACGCCAACCAATCAGAACATCTCATGCAGAGTCACATGTTCGCGTCCTTAGGGATGATGTCATTGCGCACCAGCGGATGCGCTCCAAGCCTCATTTCCATTGAAGGAAGAGGCTGGTGGGATAGTGTGACAAGGGGTGAAATAACTCCACCCACATGCCAAAAATGAACGTCATTGTGCGCTGGAATATAGCACTCATATCCCCGCAGCTTCCTGTGTCAACAGAAGTGCAAATAGGAGGCTGATGAGATGGTAATGATAGGAAAAACAAATATTAAACTAAGAAGTGTCTGTTCAGAAATCTATAAAGGCGTCACCCCCTTAATGACTCTGCAGCAAATAGAACAAAGATGCATAAAGCATCATAAGAAACTAAAAATTTGACAAAAAAGTGAAAAATATGAAAATAAAAAATATATAAATGATAAAAAATGTCTAGCGCTGGTATCCATACACTATAAACAATCTATTGACATTGTGATATGAATCCATTCTTCACACTTCACAGGAGTGTAGTACCATTTATAAAGAATTTTCATTACAGTTTCCCAGTGAGAGATGTTTTTGGAGAAGGAGGTAGATAAGCGAATAGCTCGGTACCAGAGTGGTGGAGGGATTTGAATTTGTAGTTTGGACTCCCAGTAGGCTATCGCTGGGAGGCTTTCCTCTTGAGCCATCTCTGTTAGTAGTCCATAGAGATAGGATATGCCACGGACTTTGTTGTTTGTTGGGTTGAAGAACTGTATAATGTCTTTGGTCCAAGTGTTGTGCGAGGTTGAAGTGGAGGCTAGAATATGGCATATTCTCAAGTATATATAAAAGTCCTTATTGGGAATGAGATATTGGTCCGAAAGTTTCTGGAAAGAGAGAAGTTGGTTGTGTTGGAACAAGTCTCCAATCATTCGGATGCCCTGTGAGGACCATCTCTGTAGCTGTAAATCCGGGGAAAGAAGTGATATAGATGCAAATGGGAGTTGATAAAGAGCTTGGATGTGTATACCACCTGAGGTTTGCAGAATCGATTTCCAGGTACTTATGGATGCATTGACTGTTGGGAGAAAGGAATGTGTAGGGTGGTGTCCCATCCATATGGCTGCTAAGAAGTGCTAGGGGGTATGTGCCAGGTTTGCGGCTTCAGTGAGAGTCCAGGGTTGTAGTGAGGACATGTCCCATAGCTTTCTGGTTTGATCCAGTATGATAGCTTTATAGTATAATCTGAGGTTGTGGACTCCAAGACAAGCATACCTCTTAGATGTATTGAGCAGAGAAGCTTTAATACGTGGTTTACAAGCTGCCCATATGAAATTGTTGATGATCCGTTGAAGTAAGGCTATACCTGGATGCAGTATTGGTACTGGCAAAGTCCTGAAGAGGTAAAGGACATGTGGTAAAAGGAACATTTTGGTCAAGGCTATTCGACCTGCCCAGGAGGCATTTACAGAGAGGAGTGATTTGGCAATATCCTGTAATTTCTAGCTAAGCGAAGAGATGTTAGTACACAGAAGCAAGGTAGAGGGGGAGGTCAACTGAATACCCAAGTAGGTCATGGATGAGCTGGGGGCCCAGGAAAAAGGGGAAGCTGAGGTAATGCTTGTTCTGAGTTGTGGGGATAGGGATACCCCTAACATAGCCGATTTAGAATGATTTCACTTATACATGGATACCTGACTGAATCGTTGTAAAAGGTCACAGAGCGGGGGTAAGGATTGTAGAGGGTCAGTGAGCCATATGATAATATCATCAGCGTAGAGGCCGATCTTATGGGTAACTTGGTCGACCGTGAGACCAGCTATATCCGTATGGGCCCTAATTGCTTGTGCCAGTGGTTCAATTGCTAGTGCAAAAATTAGTGGTGATAAGGGGCAGCCTTGATGGGACCCGTTAGTGATAGGGAAAGGGAAGAATAACATGCCCGAAGTTAGGACTTTTGCGCTTGGAGTAGAGACCTAGGATGGCTTGTCGGAATGGGCCGTGTATACCAAACTCCTGTAGGACTAGATCTAGATACAGCCAATTAACGAGTGCCATCCAAGTCTGGAGGGGATGAAACCCACTTGATCTGTGTGTACTAGATTGGGGATATATGTGGCTAAACGGGTGGCTAACAATTTTGCATAGAGCTTGATGTCGGTGTTGAGTAGAGATATGGGGCAATAATTGGCCGGATCGTGGGGAGGTTTGCCAGGTTTGTGTATAGTAGTTATCATCGCTTCCAGGGATTCTGGTGGGATCTCTCCAGTGTTTAAAAATCTGTTGAGGGAGTTGCACAAGTGGGGTATAATTTGGTCTGTGCATAATTTGTAATATTCATTTATGTAACCATCCGGTCCTGGCGCTTTGTGTAGGGGGAGCTTTTTTATAGCTTTGAGGATCTCTTGGTGGGAGAATGGCTGGGCTAGTGAGTCAAGCTGCGAAGGAGATAACGAGGGGAGTTGGAGAGGGGTAAAAAAGTCTTGTATTAGTTGTGGGGTGGGATGTGGTTCCGAAGTAGAGAGGGAGAGGTTGTATAATTTTGAGTAGAAGGCACTAAATTCTTCCGCAATGTCTTTTGGGTTTGTCAGTTTGTGACCCTTTTGGTTTAAGCGGAATGGGATTCTATTCTGCGCTGCTCTCCTTTTGTATTGCTGGGCTAGGTGTTTCCAAGTGAGGTGGAGGCACTTGACATAAAAATCATTACTTTTTTGGAGGAAAGAGCTAAGGTCGTTTCTTAACTCACTGAGCTCTTTTGAATTATCTAGGGTGGGGTTTAGGATTCAATTATCTGAATACGTTGTAGGAAGGAGTTTATTGTGAGAGTTTTCTTTTTCTTTTCCTGGGCACCTAGCTGTAGGCAAATTCCCCGAATGACTGACTTGTAGGCATTCCAGAGTGTAGTTGGATTGGAAACAGAGCGGGTGTTGGGGGCAAAGAAAGAGGATATCTCAGATCGAATCTGCTACCGGGTCTCCGGTGCACTAAGGAGCACAGCATTCAAGTGCCAAAGGGTGTGTCTGGTGGTGGAGGGGGACAGGGAGATGGTAATTGATACTGGGGCATGATCCGACCATGTAATAAGTCCAATGGTGGATCTAGTAATTTTTTGGAGTAAAGTCTTGGTGGTTAAGAACAGATCGATCCGAGAGTATGATTTTTGAGTGTTCGAGTAGAAAGAGTAATCCCTCTCAGTACCGTGTTGACATCTCCATGGGTCATGGAGGTCTTCCAGGGAGACTATTGAGGATAGAGTTGTGGACTGTCTGCATTTTGTGTTGGATGAGTCCATCTGGCTGTCTAAAACTTTGTTGAAATAGCCACATATTATGAGTTGGTCTTTAGGGTAATGTTGGATCTTATGCATTATGGTTTTATAGAAGGATTTCTGATGGACATTAGGAGCATAAATATTTACTATGATAAGAGGTTGGTTGTTGAATGTGGCCGACAGAATCAGGAATCTTGGTCAGCGTCGGTGAGGGTAAAGGATACGGAGGAGTGTACTGCAATCATTACTCCCCTTGTTTTCTTGTCAGCGTGACCGTGAAAACAATGGGAGAATAGTTTGTGGGAGCATTGTGGAGGGTTGTGTTCAGGAAAGTGCGAGAAGTCTCCAGGACCTCACGTTTACCACTGGGCTCTTTCCCCAGGCTCTGGGACTCATTATTCCAGACACCTGCTCAGCCATTATTCAAGTCCTGCAGAAGGACTATATTCGAATAAGTTTTTAACTTAGCATTCTATGCATTCAAGTTTACTAATGTTTTTTATTAATTTGTTGATTCCATAATTATTAATATTGGAATATGTTTTGAATGTCCTCTTTGTCCTCATGCATGTTGTAAGCTTTTCCTGCTCCTTTTTTGGCCTACATGCATATTTTCCTTCAATAACCTGCCCAGCATGCTATCCTGGGCCATACACACCTAGCCTAGTAACTTAACAATGTTTTTTGTCAGCTACATTTTTGGGCTTACCCTAAACAACCCCTAAAATGTGTCTAAATGTTCTTGTTGTCCTTAAATTCAGGCAGAGTGCAAGAGGCCATTTTTTGTGTCACAAACTAATTTTGAACCCTCCCTCCCCCAAAAAAATGCTAAGTCAACAGATACAAATACTCTATCTGCTGACTTTGCAAAACTCATACACACTAGCCCTCTTTTGTGTTCATATTTCTGGCTTAATTCATCAAACCATGTAGTGCAAGGGTTTGCCTGATTACCTTCAAATTGTAACATAGAAAGTTTTTGTCTCCTATTATATTGATAGTTTAGGCATCATCCCAGTACCATTTTTTAGAGCCGGCGATCGGCTTTCCAGGGATAACAACCAATGTGGCAGGGGGAGTGGTAGGGGTCATCCCGCCAACTCTCGCCGCTCTCAACGGGCCTCCCGTCTCACTGTCGCACGGTCGATGGAACAGCCGTTGGAACAATCTTGGAGTGGAGGATGAACGATCGCCAATGCAAGAAAGGAGCCATAAAACAAAGGTACAATTAGAAATTGGGGCATAGGTGGTTAGTGGCCTATACTGCTTAGATTGAGGCCTATATTGGGACCAGGTTATGAGTTAAGCCAGACATTATGGTTTGTCTTGCGTTCTGTCTTGCAGGCATCATATCATTTATCATGATGGATACATTTACTGCATCTGATTATCTACCCCAATTCATTGACCTATACTGGAGCTGCCCTGTCTTTGGAAGGTCAAGAGTAGAGACTACTCCAATAAAATATTGAGGAAGGCAATTTTGGAGAAACTGCTCGAGTTGGTGAAACCTGTGTACCCCAGGGCAGACCTCAACTATGTCAAGACAAAAATATCAAACCTGAGTACTTTTAAAAGGGAGCTCAACAAGGCCATGGTTTCACAGAGATCTGGAGCATCAGCAGAGGACATATATGTCCCCAGGATGTGGTATTACCACAGCCTGCAGTTTTTGACTAACCAGACAGAACCCAGGCCATTGCTGTCTACACTCCCTTCGAACATCTGCTGAGGCCACAGCTCCTGAGGTCCAACCAGGTCCTGCTGCACAGGAAGAAGATGTGGAGGAGCCCAGCATTGTTGAACATATTTGTATCCAAAAATACAATGATGATAACTAGATGTTATTGTTAAAATATTTCTGCCTTAACAAAGTGGTTTCCATATCAATAGACAGTAGTGACCAAAAATTATTGGAACAAGAATTAAAAATGCTGGGGTCAGAATGATAGTCTTTTCTATCTATTTGTCCACATTCAATTTGCAACAGTGAGGAGATCAAATTTGTGTGTGATTGATGACCAAACCCTAAAAAAGATTCTAATTATGTCCCATTTTCATACACAGGAAAGTGTTAGTCTGGAGGAGCCAGTGGTCAGCAGCTAGATGGAGTCCCAGATCCCTCCTCTATGCCCTTCTGCTAAAAGGACCAAGAAGAGCAGGAATCTGTACAAGGCCACAGCTGCCTTCCTTAGCCACACCACTACTGTGCTCCATACAGACCCAGATGAGGCTGAGGGATTTGCCGTGGTGACGGACAATAAATTAAGGGAGATGGACGGTGAGCAAAGGAGCAGATGTGAGAAACTCATCCTGCAACTCCTCAACAAGGAGGTGAGGGGCCAAATTTCAGAAAACACACACCTGTGTGATTTTGTGGCCCCACATCCACCACCTCCACAGCCACCCCACCCACCACAGCCACCCCACTCACCACAGCCACCCCACCCACCACAGCAGCATGGTGGGCAGTGGCAATACCAGCCACAAGACCCCCAAAAAGGCCGCTGGAGTGGGGATTTTCACCCCTTCACCAATTACTAATTTCCTTTTTTTTTGTTGTTTTGGAATAATGATTTTATTTGTTATATTTTCTATATTTATGTATGCATAGAATGCACTATTTGGTTAAGTTCTTTGTATTTGGATGATAGATAGCATCTATCAAATTTAATTTGATTTATTTTTTGATGCACAATAAAAACATTGTGTAGAATAATACTTGGCTATGTGTTTTACTTCAAATGACAGTTTGGGAGTAGGCAGTTACATTTTAAAAAATACAATGTAAAATTAACAAGGGACACCAACATAGTTGTATCTTTGATCTTAAAAACTGCAAGATAATTTTATTGTGGTAACTTGCCCAAAAAATAAAACAACAAGCATAATAATATTATTCTTGATATCACTAGAAAAATATGCCTTTGAAAGTACGTTTGCCATAACTCCATCTGTATCACCAGCAAAGCAGCTTCATTATTATCCCATTAAAGAAGAAGAGAATGTGCACTGCATTTGGACATTTCATAATTTGCCGCATCACAAATGTTATTTCCCCATTACGAACGCTAGTTTACAAGACCGACCACTTCCGGCTCATTCCTTGCTTCCAATCATGTGTGTTTGTACCTAGGACTTTTGTGTGACGGACTTTTGTACAGACTATACGAAAATCTGACAACAGACCGTTGCCGCTGAAAATTTACTGGCCTGCCATCCAACATTTGTTGGCCGAAAGTTGGACAACAATTGTCTGAAGGAGCGTACCATCGGTCGGATTTTAGGCCAACAGTCTGTCATCATCACACAATCTCCTGCCAACAATTGGATCATGTGTACGAGGCTTTAGTGACAATTTGGAAAATTATGTGGTGGGATATAATTATTTACTGCTTAACTAACAAGTGAATGTTTTTTTTACTCTTCTTCATGCAGTATTTTAATGTAGCAAGGAAACAAGCTTTCATTATGAAATAGTATTAATAGCTCCACAGATCTGTGACTGTTCCTGATTGGCTGTCTCAAACAGAAAGAAAAACAGGAGGGAGGCTTGGAAAACCAGGTTTAGGTAACAGCACCACACAATTATAAATGAAAACTTTTTAAGTTAAGAGCAGCAAAAATATTATATATTTCCACCAGTCCGTTAATATTGTTTTCATATTAATGAGGGATAGTAGAAATTCTGTCTCTGGGGGAACGAAAAATGTATACCTGCTCTCATTATTTTTTTTTTTCCTCATAAAATTTTTTATTTAAGAAGATAAAGTTATACAAAATAACAGGCAGTACAGAGTGTTATTACTTACAGAAATGAAGCAATTTCATTAACTCATAAGTTAAACAATCAAACGTATCTCTGTGTAGAGTAAAATTATAATTAGCCATGTCAAGAAAAGGGGGACAAGAACAAGGGGGTGGGACTTTAAATGAAGCGTGTGGTGGCAAAAGAAGCCCTGGGTTAGGGGGTTGTTACCCCATTATTCCTTATTTGTACATACATCCCACCAACTGGTCAATCCTTCTCACCCACAGATACATCTTGTGCTTGCTCCTGACGAGTGGCCCTCTAGCCACGAAACGTGTAGAGCTGCCATACGCCATGACTACAATACCTATTACCTGCATACCAAGCTTAACTGTATTTCCCTCCTTTTGGACCATAGAGGTCATAGACCTTGCAAATACTACCATGGTTTACTGTTTTATTCAACGACATTTGGGTGCCCTATGAATGAATTTTGTTTGCTATTTATGCGATATTATTTATGCAATGTTGGTCATACTGTGTTACCCAATGGTAGCACCATGGAAGAATCTTTTATGTGATACTGCTTGTATGATATTATGCATCTTGATTACCAGTGTACTATTGTTACATGTTGTACCTGTTTTATTTGATTGCACCGTGTGGCAATCGACCTCAATACAAATTACTCAACAACAAGATTCCATATTGTTCACCTTTCATTCTTTTGCCACCACACGCTTCATTTAAAGTCCCACCCCCTTGTTCTTGTCCCCCTTTTCTTGATATATGATAGGGATGGAAACATGTGACCCTACCTGGCCACATTTTCATTTAAAGTCCTAAGGGATGGAACAGTTGGCTTTACCAGGCCACAGGTTCACTCAAAGTCCCTTAAACCCCCATTTTTTATTCCATAATTAACCATGTGTGCGCTTAAGTAAACAATGGAAGATAACAGGTTTATTTGGATCATTGACTGTTATCTCTTAATGTGTACTTATAAGGTCTAAAAATTTCAAATCAACCCAGGACAATCTTGACATAGCAAGAGGTGAGTGATTTAATTGTGTATCAACATATAAAAATCTTTCTTTCCGGGGTGTGTACAGTAATCAGTTCTGCCATGTGGACCAAGGTTATACCTCTCCCTACCCAAGCACCCCTATTGGGAACAAACTGTGCGAGGGGGGGGGTCGTGATTGCCAATTGTGAGGTACTGTTAGTGTTGGTCACACAGGCTGTCCTGAGAACTCTCGAGGATATTGTTCTAGAATTGTAATTTTCATAGCTAAAATGAGATATGGATAGTTAGTGGTAAGGGGGAAGCTAGCAATGTTGACGGTTACACTCTAAATTGTGAGGAAAGTTCTAACTGTAAATGGTAGAGGGGTGTTTGGCCCCTCTACCTTTTATGATGAGGGTTTCAATATGGGAGGAGAAAGGGGACGTAATTACCAGGTAGGTGTAGAAATCGGAAAGAGTGAATTGGAACGAATATGGTTAAGACTCGGGTGTATCTGGTGGACACTCAAACTGTATCTCAATTTAGCCCTTCTACGGGTTGGGACAGTTAGATCCCAGTGTGTGTCTGGGGTGTGGATCAAGGAGGAGTGTCTGAAACTCCGAGGATTCTTGAAAGTGTATCCAACATGCCCATGTTTTGCGGAATTTTGTGGGGTTGTCGTTGGCTTGGTGAATTAAGTCTTCCATCTCCACTATCTTATCTACAAGCTTTAACCAATCCAAAATTTTTGGTGGGTTGATTTTTCTCCAAAATAGTGGGATACATTGTTTATCTGCGTTTATGACGTGAAGCGCTAGAGACTTCCTATATGTGGACTGTGGTAGCGTTGTGTGATGTAATAAAACCTGAGCAGCTGACATGTCCAGTGTGTATGTGCTTATTCGAGATATCAAGCTGTGTACCTGTTCCCAGAATGGTTTAATGAGCGAGCCTTCCCACCAAATATGTAGGAGAGAACCTACTTAGGAGTTACATCTCCAGCACAATGGTGATATATGAGGATTAAAGATGTGAATTCGTTCCGGGGTGCGGTACCATCTTGAGTACAGTTTGTAATCGTTTTCTTGTGCGAAGATGTTGATAGAGCCTTTGTGGGTATGCTCATAAATATTGTCCCATTCTTCTGGGGAGAGGTCAATTTGAAGCTCTCTTTCCCATTTCTGATTGGTCGGGTTATCTTTGTGATTGATTTCCCCATAAAGCATTGAATATACAGCTGAAATTAGATGGCTTTGGGGGTTTGTCATAGAGCATAGTGATTCGATAGGGTGCAGTTCTCTGGACCATTGCGATATGGGTGTAATGCTATTCAGGTAATGTCTTATTTGTAGGAAATGGAAAAAGGAAATGTTTTTATCTGGGTTGTGTGAAGGTAGAGCCGTAAATGGGATGATAGAATCTTTGTCAAAGAAGTGATGAGCTCTCAGTGGGCGTTCTGTATTATCGTTCGCAGTTTTATTTCTTAAGACACCCGGTGGAAAGTCAGGGTTGTTAGTCAGGGGAGTCATTGGTCCCGGTGTAGGGGTTAATTTGAGGGAGTGACATGCAGTTCTGAAACTGTTTAGCGTAGGTCCTATGAGCGGATGACTTAAGTATTCTCTGGGAATTACCTTGCTGTTGGTCCAGGGGACATTTGATAAAGGGATATTGGCATATGAGTCTTCCAGAGCCATCCAATCTTTAGTGTGCGTATGTATGTGCCAGTCAGTTAGTCTAGTGAGATGGCATGCCTCATAATATTTATGTATATCTGGTAAACCTAGTCCACCTTTAAGTTTAAGAATCATTCTATCCCAGCTGATTCTAGGAGGTTTGTGGGCCCAAACAAAGTTTCTGCAAAGTTTTTTATAAGTTTTAAAGAATGTTGGTGGTAAATTGATTGGGACCATTTGTAAGATGTATAATATACGGGGTAATATATTCATTTTTAAAATGGCTATGCGCCCAAACCAGGAGAATTGCCCCGAAGACCATTTGTTAAGATCGGTTCTCATAGTTTGGAGTATTGGAGAGTAGTTTTTGTCATATAAATCAGTTAACTTGGATGGGAGTTGGATGCCCAGGTATGTAAGAGAGTGAGGTGCCCAACCAAACGGGAAGTTAACTTGGCATTGAGAGACTATCAATGGTGGTAGAGAAATGTTGAGGGCCTTGGATTTGGAAAAATTTATTTTCAAATTGGACAATTTGTGAAAAAGTGCAAAGTCTTTCAATAAGTTAGGTATCGAGATTAAAGGGTTGGAAAGGAAAAGGAGAATATCGTCTGCGCATGCCGCTATTTTGTATTGTTTGTGTTTGATTTCGATGCCACTTATGTCGGGGAAACGCCTTCTCTGCATCAAGGGACAGGAAAAAGCCTTGTGAGGAAGATGTTGATAGCCAATGATGGACATTAATGGCTTTTATAGTATTATCCCTAGCCTCTCTGCCGGGGATGAATCCGACCTGGTCTAAAGAAATCAAGTTGGGAAGGAGCAGGAGAATTCGGTTGGCTAGAATTTTGACATAAATTTTCATGTCGACATTGAGGAGAGAAATAGGCCGGTAATTGGATACCAGTGTCTCATCTTTGCCAGGCTTTGGTATAAGTGTAATGTGCGCTTCTAGTAAGTCTTTATTTATTTGGGAAGAAGATGACATGTCATTGAAAGTCTTGTTGAGGTGAGGAATCAATATTTCTTAGAAAGTATTGTAATAACCCACAGTCAGACCGTCCGGACCTGGGCTTTTGCCTGTTTGAAGTTGTTTCAGCACTGTTGTGATTTCGTCTGGACTAAGGGGGCGGTCTAGGTGCTCTATATCTTCTGGAGTGATAGATGTCGTGCAGTATTGGGATAAAAAATCTCTTCTCTTTCAAAGTATTTTATTGAATTTTCACAAGGAAATACAAGGTACAATTTATGTATTGTACGTCGTGCAACGACGTTATGATTACATTTAGAACATACGTTTTTCAAACAGAAACTATGCGTAACATCCAGCAGTTTGTCGTTGGAACAGATTCAGATAAAGTAGCTTAGGTATAGGAATAGATAGAACTTTGGTTATTTAAACATACATATAGGGCCCTTTCTCCCATCGCGGCACCCCTAGTGGGAGCTCTTTGTGCCGCAAGGGCAGGAAGGACCCAATGGGTAACCTGAAAGTACAGTTACTTATTCTTAATTTGAGGAGTTATTTCTCTTCTATAGTCATAGTGTAACAAACGGATATATCATATGATGAACAAATTGCTCGGTCAAGAAGGTGTGTGGGTGATTTTGAGAGTCTGAGTAGAGAATGCAGCATTGGACCAATTTGTCCAGGAAAGCCAGTGTTGAGCGGTTTTTGTGGCCCGACCATTGCTGGCGGCCATCATTGTTTCATAGCTGTAGTGTAGTGAAACCAGGTCTATTGTTTGTGTTATGGTTGGGGAAGTATCCGACTTCCAATGCCTAGTTAAATTGAGTCTGGAAGCCAAGAGGACATGGGTTGTAGTGTATCTTAGGGGGCCAGGTATGTTTTCTATGTTTAGGTTTAGAAGCACCAGTGCAGGAGTGGGTGGGATAGGAATTTTTGTTATGTTGGTAAGAAGGTTAAATGTGTCTATCCAGTATTTCTGAATGGCAGAGCATGACCAGAAAATATAAAAGATGTCTCCTTTGTGGGATTTACATCTCCAACATGTGTTGGGAGTATGGGGACTGAAGGAAGCCATTTTAGCTGGGGTCAAGTACCACCGGAGCGAGATTTTCTGGGTGAGTTCCCATAATGTCAAACATTGGGTTACTTTGTGTCAGGAACGGTGTCATCTCCGGTTTCTCCTGCTGGTGGCACTATTACATTCAGCACCAAAAGGGTGTAATTCCAGTGGCCACCAGCGGGGGTCTCCCTGCCTGGTCTGCAGACTTGCCATCAAGCACACCTGTCATGGTTTTGCTGGACTATATAAACCCGCCCTGAACTAACCTCCAGTGCTTCAGTATTCCTCTGCTAGCCCTTGTCCCTGCCAGTACCTGCTCTTGTTCCAGCCTGTTCCTGTTTGTTCCTGAACCCCGTTTGTGTATCCTGTCCTTGAACCCTGTTTCCTGTTCCCTGTTACCTGCTCCTTGGTCTGCTTCATTATTCCTGGTTTCTGTTCCCTTGTCGCTTTGGCCCATGCCTTATATTTTGCATGTTGGTTTCCTTGCTTGTGTATTATATTAGTTAGATAGATAGTTAGGTTGGTTTGGGGGTTTGCTGTGTTTTCACCATTTTCTTGTTTTTGGTTTGCTGTCTTGTTTTCACGTGTATCGTTATCATTATAATAAACATACTTTCTTTATTTACTCGTTTGTCCCTGATTCCTTGGTGCAGCCCAGCGATCTGATCACCTGCATTGGATGTTGTGTATAACATCCCCTGACAGAATACTGAAGCCATACAATCAGATCGGTTGCACCTGGGAATTGGGGCCTGAGTCCCAGCTATTGTTGAAATATGGATTTTGAAAGTATTTTGTATTTATCGCTCCTGGCAACTGATGACAGAGACCTTTGTTATCAGACATTGGCTGCATACACTAGGGAACAGTTGTTAGAAGGCATGCGCCTAGCTCATGTTTTTATTGAGCAAGGCAGTTTTTTGTTTGAAGATGTGCAACCATTAATTTGGATCTGTACTGAGTTGGCCCTGTCTGATGTCGCTGAGGGAGGTGATGACTATACACCCCCTTTTAGTGCAGCTCAGGTAGAATCTTTAGTTTGGCTGTTGGAGGATGACTCAGCATTCTTTTTTGAACAATATTCAGCTTGTCCCCAGCAGGTGCTTGCAAAATGCATTGAATCAGTGCAGTCTCTGGTCAGACAAGCCAAGTGCAAACCTGATGCAGTGCAATCATTAATACAGGCCTGGTCAAGTCTGTTGCATTCAGCTTCTGTTAGCTCCAAATATACTTCTCTACCAATGAAATACCAGTACCCTGTTTCCTCCTGCTGCACCTACCCTGCCTTTAACTCCCCTGATGCTTCTCAACTGCCTCCATCAGCTCCACTAAATCTCCCTTCAAAACCTACTCCCTCTGTCTTGCCATCCTTTCACTCTTCGCTTCTACCAGCTGCATTCCCTACCTACAGCCCTGTACCCACTTATAGATCCCTAGTGGCTAAAAGCAAAAAGAAGCGGAAGTTTTTTCCAACCCATACCATCATGCCAGTATCCAATCCTGCCTCCCCACCAGCTGATCTGTTCCAGCCTGATGTGCCAGCACCTGTGCCCACTGTCCAGTCTGAAGTTCCAGTACCAGCTGCCCAGTTTGAAGTTCCAGTACCTGCTATCCAGTCCGATGTACCTGCTGTTCAGCCTGCTGTGCCAGCACCTGTGCCCACTGTCCAATCTGAAGTTCCAGTACCAGCTGCCCGGTTTGAAGTTCCAGTACCTGCTATCCAATCCGATGCACCTGCTGTTCAGACTGTTGTGCCAGTACCTGCTGTTCTGCCTGATGTGCCAGCACCTGTGCCCACTGTCCAGTCTGAAGTTCCAGTACCAGCTGTCCGGTTTGGAGTTCCAGTACCTGCTATCCAGTCCGCTGTACCTGCTGTTCAGCCTGTTGTGCCAGTACCTGCTGTTCTGCCTGATGTGCCAGCACCTGTGCCCACTGTCCAGTCTGAAGTTCCAGTACCAGCTGCCCAGTTTGAAGTTCCAGTACCTGCTATCCAGTCTGATGTACCTGCTGTTCAGCCTGCTGTGCCAGTACCTGCTGTTCTGCCTGATGTGCCAGCACCTGTGCCCACTGTCCAGTCTGAAGTTCCAGTACCAGCTGCCCGGTTTGAAGTTCCAGTACCTGCTATCCAGTCCGATGTACCTGCTGTTCAGCCTGTTGTGCCAGTACCTGCTGTTCTGCCTGATGTGCCAGCACCTGTGCCCATTGTCCAGTCTGAAGTTCCAGTACCAGCTGCCCGGTTTGCAGTTCCAGTACCTGCTATACGGTCCGATGTACCTGCTGTTTTGCCTGATGTGCCAGCACCTGTGCCCACTGTCCAGTCTGCAGTTCCAGTACCAGCTGCCCGGTTTGGAGTTCCAGTACCTGCTATCCAGTCCGATGTACCGGCTGTTCAGCCTGTTGTGCCAGTACCTGCTGTTCAGCCTGCTGTGCCAGCACCTGTGCCCACTGTCCAGTCTGAAGTTCCAGTACCAGCTGCCCGGTTTGAAGTTCCAGTACCTGCTATCCAGTCCGATGTACCTGCTGTTCAGCCTGTTGTGCCAGTACCTGCTGTTCTGTCTGATGTGCCAGCACCTGTGCCCACTGTCCAGTCTGAAGTTCCAGTACCAGCTGTCCGGTTTGGAGTTCCAGTACCTGCTATCCAGTCCGCTGTACCTGCTGTTCTGCCTGATGTGCCAGCACCTGTGCCCACTGTCCAGTCTGAAGTTCCAGTACCAGCTGCCCAGTTTGAAGTTCCAGTACCTGCTATCCAGTCCGATGTACCTGCTGTTCAGCCTGTTGTGCCAGTACCTGCTGTTCTGCCTGATGTGCCAGCACCTGTGCCCATTGTCCAGTCTGAAGTTCCAGTACCAGCTGCCCGGTTTGCAGTTCCAGTACCTGCTATCCGGTCTGATGTACCTGCTGTTCTGCCTGATGTGCCAGCACCTGTGCCCACTGTCCAGTCTGCAGTTCCAGTACCAGCTGCCCGGTTTGAAGTTCCAGTACCTGCTATCCATTCCAATGTACCTGCTGTTCTGCCTATTGTGCCAGTACCTGCTGTTCTGCCTGATGTGCCAGCGCCTGTGCCCATTGTCCAGTCTGAAGTTCCAGTACCAGCTGCCCGGTTTGCATTTCCAGTACCTGCTATCCAGTCCGATGTACCTGCTGTTCTGCCTGATGTGCCAGCACCTGTGCCCACTGTCCAGTCTGAAGTTCCAGTACCAGCTGCCCGGTTTGAAGTTCCAGTACCTGCTGTTCTGCCTGATGTGCCAGCGCCTGTGCCCACGGCCCAGTCTGAAGTTCCAGTACCAGCTGCCCGGTTTGCAGTTCCAGTACCTGCTATCCAGTCTGATGTACCTGCTGTTCTGCCTGATGTGCCAGCACCTGTGCCCACTGTCCAGTCTGCAGTTCCAGTACCTGCTATCCAGTCCGATGTACCTGCTGTTCTGCCTGTTGTGCCAGTACCTGCTGTTCTGCCTGACGTGCCAGCGCCTGTGCCCACGGCCCAGTCTGAAGTTCCAGTACTGACTATCCAGTCCGATTCACCTGCTGTTCTGCCTGTTGTTCCAGCACCTGCTGTTCTGCCTGATGTGCCAGTGTCTGTGCTTGCTGCCCAGTCTAAAGTTCCAGTACCGGCTGCCCGGTTTGAAGTTCCAGTACCTGCTATCCAGTCCGATGTGCCTTCTGTTCAGCTTGTTGTGCCAGCACCTGCTGTTCTGCCTGATGGGCCTACTGCCCAGTCTGAAGTTCCAGTACCTGCCGCCTGGTCTGATGTCTCGGTGCCAACCCTCCAGCCTGATGTCTCTGTGCCAGCCCTCCAGCCTGATGTCTCGGTGCCAGTGTTCCAGTCTGAGGTGCCAGTGTTCCAGCCGGAAGTACCAGTGCCTGCTCTCCAGCTTGATGAGTCCGCTGCCCAGCTCGATGTGCTTTTGCCTGCTGCCCAGCTCGATGTGCTTTTGCCTGCTGCCCAGCTCGATGTGCTTTTGCCTGCTGCCCAGCTCGATGTGCTTTTGCCTGCTGCCCAGCTCGATGTGCTTTTGCCTGCTGCCCAGCTCGATGTGCTTTTGCCTGCTGCCCAGCTCGATGTGCTTTTGCCTGCTGCCCAGCTCGATGCGGATGTGCTACTGCCCAGCGTGATGTACCTCTGCTTTCTGCTCAGCCTGATGACATGGTGCCTGCTAAAACTGTTCCTGACTGATGGCCATCTTGCCGCTGGGTCAATCCTGTCTGTCGCCTGGCTTGAATGTAAAGCTCCTGTGTGGTCTGCCTCCGATGGTTTCTTTCCCGTTACCCTGCTAATTTTCATCTCCAGATCCAAACTTCCTGACCCGGGTGGTGGGGTACGTGTCCTATTTTCAGACTCTGATGGCACGTCCCCCATTGAACTAAAAGACTCTGACCTTGGAAGTGCGAAGAAGTCCGCAGACTCTGTAGGGAAACATTTTAAGGTGTTTCTGCACCCACTCGGACTGCCGTACCCAGGGCTGAATGGAGTGTCCGGAGGCCACTCCTTTAGGAGGGGGAACTGTCAGGAACGGTGTCATCTCCGGTTTCTCCTGCTGGTGGCACTATTACATTCAGCACCAAAAGGGTGTAATTCCAGTGGCCACCAGCGGGGGTCTCCCTGCCTGGTCTGCAGACTTGCCATCAAGCACACCTGTCATGGTTTTGCTGGACTATATAAACCCGCCCTGAACTAACCTCCAGTGCTTCAGTATTCCTCTGCTAGCCCTTGTCCCTGCCAGTACCTGCTCTTGTTCCAGCCTGTTCCTGTTTGTTCCTGAACCCCGTTTGTGTATCCTGTCCTTGAACCCTGTTTCCTGTTCCCTGTTACCTGCTCCTTGGTCTGCTTCATTATTCCTGGTTTCTGTTCCCTTGTCGCTTTGGCCCATGCCTTATATTTTGCATGTTGGTTTCCTTGCTTGTGTATTATATTAGTTAGATAGATAGTTAGGTTGGTTTGGGGGTTTGCTGTGTTTTCACCATTTTCTTGTTTTTGGTTTGCTGTCTTGTTTTCACGTGTATCGTTATCATTATAATAAACATACTTTCTTTATTTACTCGTTTGTCCCTGATTCCTTGGTGCAGCCCAGCGATCTGATCACCTGCATTGGATGTTGTGTATAACATCCCCTGACACTTTGTATGCAGACTTGAGAGCAAGTTGCCATTGTGCTTCAGAGAAAGTAGTGGAAAGGTCTGCTTCCCATCGATGATGTGGGGACATTTTAGTGAAGGATCTTTTCCCTTGTAGGAGGGTATAAAAGTAAGATATGCCTTTGGTTCTTGGAATAGGATTCGTGAGGAAATCCCAGGTCTTTGGGGGGATGTTGTAGCGGGGGAGAGGTGTTTTACTTAGGCAGTGGTGGATGCGGAGGAATGTGAAGTGTTCAGTGGTGGGTAGATCATATTCCTTTTGTAGTTGGGAGAAAGATTTAAGTTTGTTTCCTTGTATGAGGAGATGTAGTGAATGTATACCTTTGAGGGTCCATTGGGAGAGTCTAAGATCAGGTGACAGATGGTGAAGAGTTTCTAAGGGTACGTTAAAGAGTGCCGTTGAGGGGATGTAGTCAGAAAGAATGACCATTTTTTTCCAGGCATAAACTGAAGCCTTCAAGGGCGGGGAGATGGAGGATGAGACATGGGAGCCCAGAGAGGTGCTCAGTAACCAGTGTTTAAGATTGGAACAAATAAGTGAAGATTTTTCTATCTGGGCCCATAGAGATTGAGTACTAGGTTGAAAGCATTCAGGAAGTTGAGCAAGTATGGCTGCTAAATAGTAGTCCCTAATGTCTATGGATCCTGCGCCTCCTGCCAGTCTGTGTTTAATAAGTTTTGCATGGGCACATCTGGGTTTTTTCCCCTTCCATAGAAATTTGTTGAATATTGAATGAAGGGACCTGAAAAATGAGGAGGGCATTGGAATGGGCAATGTGCGGAAGAAGTACAGTATTTGAGGGAGACATGTCATTTTGAAGGCCGCCAGTCTTCCCGACCAGGAGAGCTCGTGCTTTATAATTTGTTGTGTGTCAGTGTTAATTTTGTGAAGGAGTGGGAGAAAGTTAGAAGAGTAAAGATGTCTGATTGATTTTGTGAGTTGGATTCCCAGGTATGTGATTTCTTTGTCTGCCCATGTGAAGGGGTACTGTTGTTTAAGCAAATTTTTTGTTGTGGCGTCTAGATTTATGTCAAGAGCAGATGATTTGGTCGTGTTTAGCTTATAATATGAGACATTACTGAACCAATTTAATGTAGTTTGTACCTCTGCCAGGGAGGATGTGGGATTTGTGAGTACCAGTATAACGTCATCCGCGAAGAGGCTTGTTTTGTGGCAGGCGTTGCCTATCTGTAATCCAGATATTGTCTTATTGGAGTGTATGTGTTTTGCCAGAGGTTCCATTAGTAAATTAAAGATAAGTGGGGACAACGGACAGCCTTGACGCGTACCGTTTGTAATAGGGAATGGTTTTGAGAGCATACCTTCTGTGAATACTTGGGCCGAAGGAGTGGTGTACATTGCCAAGATGGCTCTAAGGATGTGGTCTTTAAATCCAAATTTCTGGAGGACCTTTTTAAAGTAGAGCCAGTGGACCTTGTCGAACACCTTCTCTGCATTCAAAGATAGGAGCAGAGAAGGTGTTCCGGTGGTCTCCGCATGGTGTATCAAATTTATCATTCTTCTGGTGGCATCTGGAGCTTGTCTACCCTTGGTGAAACCAGTCTGGTCCCTATGTATAAGGGTGGGTATGATGTCTAGTAAGCGTGTAGCAATGGTCTTGGCATAAATTTTTAAGTCAAGATTTAGAAGGGATATTGGTCTGAAATTTTTGGGGGTGTTGGTTTCCTTCCCTGGCTTCGGTATTGTAACTATTAATGCATTCAAGTAATCAATTGGAAATTTAGAAGAGGAGGCAGCGTTGTTAAATAGTTCCGTGATATGGGGGACAAGTTTTGAAGAGAATTGTTTATAATATTCGGGTGTGAGGCCATCAGGTCCTGGGGCTTACCCGTTAGGTAGGGAGTCAATTGATGCTCTGACTTCCTGTTCTGTAAATGGTTTGTTAAGGGATTCTAGTTGATTCCCAGTCAGGGTTGGTAGTTGTATGGATTTGAGAAAACGGTCAATCTCGTCTGGAGATGGTTGTGGGGTGGTAGGGTCGTGTTTTAGATTATAAAGGTCACTATAGTAGTCACTGAATGCGTTGGCTATGTCTTGAGGGTTGGACTGGAGGGTATTCGTGTGGGGATGGAGTATCTGAGAAATTTTGGTTTTAGTTCTTCTACCTCTAAGTTTCGTTGCTAAAGTCTTCCCTGCTCTGTTTGAGGTGGAATATGAAGTAGCTTTTAGTTTACGCTGGAGAAATTCGAACAAATATAAGAGTAAGGTTTTCAGTTCTTGCCTAAGGGACAGTAACTGGTGGGTTTGTGGAGTTCGGGGATTGACTTTATATTGTTGTTCTAAGGAGGTAATTTGGGAGGTTAGCTCATCTATACACTGCGTCCTCTTCTTTTTGTGAAGGGAGCTTAGTTTTATTAACATACCTCTTATATAGGCCTTATGGGCACTCCACACCACTCCATGGTCAGACACTGATCCTTTGTTGATAGAGAAAAATTCTGCGAGGTGGTTGGAGATCTCTGTTGTGTATTTTTCGTTTTGCAGTATATAATTATTTGCATGCCAGAGAAACGTGTTGCGTTGTGGACTAGGGTCTGTAATCGAAATTGATATTGGAGCGTGGTCTGACCATGTCGTGGTGTGGATCACAGATTGACATACGTTCTGTAGGAGCCATTTGTCTGTTGTGAATAGGTCAATCCTTGAGTATGAATTGTGCATGGGAGAATAGTAGGTAAAGTCCTTTTCTGAGCCATGATGGCAGCGCCATATGTCAAACAAGTCCTGTGAGGAGAGATATCCAAGGTGTTGTCAGGGGCAATATTAAAGTCCCCACAAAGAATTAAGTGACCTTTCCTGATTGGTTTGGCTAACCGTAGGACTCTGTGCAGGAATTTCATTTGGTGGGTATTTGGGGCCTATATATTAATAAGCGTGTAGGATACTTTGTCGATGGTACCCACTACTATCAAGTATCGACCCTCAGGGTCTATTAGTATCTTGGATAGATGGAAGTCCACTGTGTCTTTGATTGCTATCATGACGCCTTTAGTTTTGGTAGGGTGGCAGGCTTGGAAGATAGTTGGAAACTGGCGGTTGTTGCATAGAGAGGAATCTGACAGTATCTGGTGAGTCTCTTGAATGCAGAGAATGTCACTCTGGAGAGCCTTGGCGGTTCTCCATAGTGAATGGCGTTTAGCTGGATGATTCAGGCCATTGACATTAAGCGATAGTATGTTGAGCGGCATTGTGTAGATGTAGATTAAAAGGAGTAGTTGAGATATCACTTACGGTCAGTCGGATCGTTCTAAGGTGTGGAGGATCCCGGGCTGCGGGTCAGACGGTGAGTGGTCTTTAGGCCTTCGACTTGACTAAGGTTTGGATAAAAGAGCTGCAGATAGAGCAAGATATTAATCACACTTGAAATTAAAAAAAAGTCAATGAGCAAACTGCTGGTAAGATAACTCTGCTGAGTTGTAGAAGGGTACGTAGAGGTGGTGTATCACACCGCTTCAACCTCTAAAAGGGGGTATAAACAATTCCTCATTTTCCAGGGGATATTACAAGAAGTAGTTAGGCTACTGCGATAGGATCTTTCGGGGGCCCTCATCTGCGTTGGTGTTCTGTACGGCTGCGGTCTGGAAGTGGACCGTTGCGCAGTGAGTTGGTCTTGGGAGGTTCAAGAATTATACCCCAGTTGTGGAGAAGTTGCAGGCCTTTGTCTAGGTCATTTATGACATGGGTTTGGCCATTTCTTGTGACTAGGATAGTCGCTGGATAACGCCATTTGTATGGTATTTTATGGTTTTGAAAACCTTTGGTTATCGTGTTTAGATTTCTTCTTAATTGGAGTGTATACTTGGAGAGATCTGGGAAAAATTGGATCCCCGTGTAAGGAGCAGGCAGTGGTGATTTATTTTTGACCCCCAGCAAGAGTTTCTCTTTGATATGAAAGAAGTGGACTCTCATTAACACATCTCTGGGAATGGAGGCAGCAAGGTGAGATGGCTTAGCAATTCTGTGAATTCTGTCCACTATTAAGTCCCTGGGTGATGCTTCTGGGATAATGGCGTGCATCATTTCTTTTGCGAATCGTGGCAGATCTGCAGGCATTATGGATTCAGGGACTCCGCGCAGCTTAATATTGTTCCTGTGAGATCTGCCCTCTAAATCGGCCAGCTTGGCGCAAATCCATGTTTGTTCTTCTTTCACATCTTCACACACATCAATGACCTCATTAACTGTGGAGGTGCATTCACTCATATTTCTTTCAATGCATGACACTCTATCATCAAGTGAGTGGATGTCTGAGGAGATTTTAGTAAATAGTGAAGAGAGATCTGTCATGAGGGAGGTCTGTAGTGACAGCAGCATGTCTTTTAATGTAGAGTCCATCACAGGCTGTCCTGAGATAGGAAAGGATGCCATGCATGAATGTAAGGCCTGGTTGCTGAGAAGGGGGTTGAAAGCCTGGGCCTCAAGTTGTGCTGTGGGTGGCCGCTGCGGTGGCGCATCAAGCCTCATTTTAGCCTTTGCAGGGCTGTTAAGAAGATAATCACCTTCCGGAGGGTGAGGGGGTAATGCTGGGGGGTCAGATGGAGTAGTATCTACCAGGATTTCATCTGGTAGATCAGTATAGGAGTCCCGCGGCACGGCCGAGCCAGCACCATCTTGTGATTCACTGACCTGCTCCGCCGGCTTGTAGGAGAATTCAGTGAGTTTCTTAGGTTTGTATTCTGGATTTCTCTTTCTAGACCCACTGGCCATGTTCTCTGATGCTGCAGGAGTGAGGATGGCTCTGGATTAGAGTAGTTGTGCGGCCTGAATAGCGCAATGGTGTCCCCTGTATGACGAGCTGAGAGATCAGGCGTCCATCATCAGCTCCGGGATAAAAAATCTCTTAATGCTTTCTGTTTTTCTCTATTGGGACCTGTCTCCCTAGAGGTAGGTAAATTGTATAAATCCGAAAAATATCGGACAAATTGGTTGGCAATTTCTGCTGGGGCGGCGAAGTGTGTCCCTGAGGAATCTCTAATCGTGTGTATGGTATTTGATGCTTTCTTAGATTGTAACGCTCTGGCTAAAAATTTTCCAGATTTATTTCCGAATTCATAGAACAGTTTTTGTGTTAAAACATATTTTCTCTTCGCTTCAAGCTTTTACCTAATTCTTCTAGGAGCTCCTCTCTAGCTTTAATTAGGTCGATCAGTGATTTTATGGCTAGAGAAAGTTTATGAGCTTTTTCCAGAGTGTTGATTTTTGCATATAGGGCTGTAAGGCGTTCCCATTTGAGTCTGTATTTGTTAGCATTTAGAGAAATAATTTCTCCACGTATTACACACTTGTGTGCAGCCCATATGCTAGATTGTTTCGATTCCCCAGGAACATTTTCCACAAAATATTGTGTAAGGCATGTGTTAAGTTTTTGGGTGATGTCAATGTCTGTTAGAGTTGAATTGTCAAGGCACCAAATTCTGTTTCTAGGTCGGGTTGTTGGGAAGTCTAGGGTAATGGAAATTGGGCTATGATCAGAGATAACCATTGGGTCAATTGAGGCCTTTGATAGTAATAGTAGGTCAGTCTGTGATATGAAGAAATGGTCAATTCTCGTGTACTTGTTGTGTGGTGATGAATAGAACATGAAGTCTCTCCCGTTAGGGTGCAGTGTTCTCCAGGAGTTGTGTAAGGACAGTTCCTGGAGATGTTTTTTAATGGATTTGAGGGCTCTGTAAGGCATGGAGGACACCCCTGTGGACAAATCTTGAGATGGTGAGAGAGCCACATTAAAATCCCCTCCAACAATGAGGATTCCAGAGCAGAATTCGGTTAGTAAATGAAGGGTTTCATGGAAAAATAGGACCTGATTTTTGTTTGGTGCGTATAAGTTAGCCAAGGTAATGGGTTTGTTATGAAGGGTTCCCTTGAGAAATATGTATCTGCCGTATGTGTCTCTTTTAACCTCTGAAACTTGTAAAGGACAATTTTTTGCTACCAAAATTGATACACCTTTTGTTTTAGCTTCTTTGTTGGTTGCATGAAATACATTAGGGTAATGATGATTGTAGAGTTTGGGGATGTTGTCAGTACGGAAGTGAGTTTCCTGTAGGAAGGCTATCTGAGTTTTACGAATTTTTAATGTGTGTAACAGTTGAGATCTTTTTTCGGGTAAATTAAGTCCGCGGATATTTATAGAGCAAAGTTTCACCCTGGAGAGAGGTGAGGACGTAGTGTGGGTTTGAATGATAGAAATTCAAGTGTCTGTCAATATGTGAGGGATGTGTGAGTTCGAGTGTGCTTGTAGAGTTCGCTGTTGTTATCAACCTTGATGAAAGTGAGCAGGAGTTGCGTTAACCGTCTATTAAGATGAATTGAAGTGGAAGGGCAGGGGAGGGGTGTAATTAATTAACCTCCTCTACTCTATAGAGGGGGTGATATGTACGGTGTGAAGGCAGTAGAGTTAGGCCTGGGGTCAGGTCTACACTGCTCTACTGCACCGTTCGGGGGTTGGAAACTGTCTATCACAGTAGATCCGTTCGCTCACGTGTAGGCCCGCCGTTGCCAGATCTAAAGGTGAACCAGTGGAGGGTATTGCTTATGAACAGAATTGAAGGACAATTCCTTATGAGTACTAGGACATAGAATATGTATAATCCAAAACTTTGGGAGATCATACGTAAAAAAAACTGTGATCCTGTGTCCTTCAGCCTGTCACCCGTCCCCAGAACCTGGGTGAGGGACCAGGTGAACACTCAAGTAGTAATACTACAAGGGTGGGGAATATATATATCAATCAATATATATTAAGTGGATGTAGTGATTAAAGTATAATGTGCTTATAGGCATAAAGGTGTTATGATTACTGGCCAGGTATTGATTGGGGGTTACCTATGTACATCAAGAGTCCTGCTATAGGTGAGCCTATAAGAGATATATTTATCCCCTAAGTCCGGAAAAGCAGAGGATCAAACAAAACATATATGGTAACATAACCAATGAAAATGAAAAATGAAAGAGAACCATTAGAAACCCTTATAACATTGCAAACGAGGTGGACTTCTGTATAGTTGCCGCTTACTGGACATCAGTTAGTACTAACAGTATCTAAAATGAA